>NW_028261394.1:27805787-27955787 GCF_051295495.1 Thamnophis sirtalis | reverse complement strand
TCTGTCTGGATGGTCTCTTGTGACGAGCCGATGGACAGAGAATGGAAGTAGTGAACTTCCTCCCATATTTGGGCATACCAGGGGTTGTGACTTTATATATATATATATATATATATATATATATATATATATATGTATATGTATATGTATATGTATATGTATATGTATATGTATATGTATATGTATATGTATATGTATATGTATATGTATATGTATATGTATATGTATATGTATATGTATATGTATATGTATATGTATATATGTGTTTTTTTTATTTGTATATATATATAACAAATGTATGTATGTATGTATATAACAAAGGCAACAGTAAAAATGTTGGGTTTCTGTCGTGATGGACTCTTGTAACGAGCCAAATGACAGATGATGGAAGCAGTTAGCTTCCTCCCATAATTGGGGCTTACCAGGGGTTGTAAAAATCTAATAGATATGTATATATATGTATATATATGTATATATATGTATATATGTGTGTGTGTGTGCGTGTGTGTGTATGTGTATATGTATGTATATGTGTGTGTGTGTGTTGCATTTGTGCTGATAAATAAATAAAGGGAGACTAGTATAGATCTATTTCAAGATATTTAGCACTCATCAGCTAGCCATACCCTTGCTGGGATTCGAACCTGGGCTGTTTTTACATATTAGGCAGTTAAAAGGGAAGCACTATGCTCCCTCCCATATTTGGGCATACCAGGTGCTTTGACAAAAGAAAAAAGACAATCATTTCCCTGGCTCAGCTGATAAGGGAGAAAAACTTGTGGCTTAGAGGTTAATATAAGCAACAAGAAGCAATGGGTGGAAACTAATCAAGGAGAGAAGCAACTTAGAGCCGAGGAGAAATTTCCTGATAGAACAATTAATCAATGGAACAGCTTGCCTCCAGAAGTTGTGAATGCCCCAACACTGGAAGTTTTTAAGAAGATGTTGGAGAGCCATTGCTCTGAAACGGTATAGGGTTCCCTGCCTAGGCAGGGGGTTGGACTAGAAGACCTCCAAGGTCCCTTCCAACTCTGCTATTGTATTATTGTATAACTGCCTATTATGTAAAACAGCCCAGGTTCAAATCCCATTAAGGGTATGGCAGAACTATCGGGCCCACCAGAAGTTGGGAAACGGGCTGTTTCCAGCCTTGGGGGGGGGGGGCTGTGGAGGCCATTTTTGCCATCCCCAGCTCCCTAGAAAGCCCCTGGAGCCTGGGGAAGGGGAAAAATGGGCCCACTGGAAGTCAGGAAACATGCTATTTCCGGTCTCCGGAGGGCCTGGGGGGGGTGGGGGGTGGAGGCTGTTTTCGCCCTCCCCAGCCTCCAAGAAAGCCATGTGCATGCATGAGGGGCAGCGGGGTGGTGGTGGTCGCACATGCATACGCAGGTGGGCACAATGGGGGGGGGTTATTTACAGGTGTGGGCACACGCGCATGCATCCTTTTGGCACCTGAGGAAAAAAGGTTCACCATCCCTGGTGTAGGGGGTCTCCTGCTTGGGCAGAGGGTTGGACTAGATGACCTACAAGGTCCCTTCCAACTCTGTTAATCTGTCTGTTAAGTAACAGAGAATCAAAGACTCTGTCTTCCTCTTGCCTCAAGGTCTTCATAGAGTTAGCCAAGTTACGTTCGTTTTTTCCCCAATTCTGTTGAAATCCCTTGGACTGTTTAGATTCACTTTCGTTTTTTATGCTTTTATGGACTACGGAGGCGGATGTTCTCCCTGAGTGGCAGCATGTTGCGTGGTAGTTCGTTATGCCAGCAAAGGGGTAACATTACTCAGGCTGCCATCATTTAGTGCCTGTTAGTAGAGCGTATCTTAATTTTAGAAATTGGAGTGTGGTAATTAGTGGTAGGGAATTTCACTCAATTTGGCTGGCCTTTGGCTGTAATAAAGGAGAACTTGCTGTGGGCTTTTAGATTTGCAGATTTTCAGAAAGAGAAAAAAATATCCATGATATTGGCCAGCCTTCCCTTCCACTAAAATAGCATGTAGTGGAAAGTAAAAAGTGAGAGAGACAATGAATGAAAAACTCTGGTCATTTTTACCCTGTGTTGCCATCAAATCTGGGCGAGCTTTACTAAGGCTCGTAGCCAACTTATACATAATAACCTTATATTTCCTCTTATTTATTCATTAATTAAATTCTATCCCACCTTTATTACATTACAATGTAAGTAGCCTAAGGCAGTGAACATACGTAACACTCCCCCCTCCTCCTATTTTCCCCACAATATCCTTGTGAGCCAGGTCAGATTAAGAGAGGGACTGGGCCAACCAGTTAGCTTTCATATTTAAGGTGGGACTAGAACTCACACTCTCCTGGTGATTGACCCAAGGCACCCAGTTGGCTTTCATGTCTAAAGTAGGACTAGAACTCATAGTCTCCTGGTGATTGCCCAAAGTCACCCAGATGATATTCATGCCTAAAGTGAGACTAGAACTCACGGTCTCCTGGTGATTTGCCCATGTGACCCAGTTGGCTTTCATGTCTAAAGTAGGACTAGAACTCAACAGTCTCCTGGTGATTGCCCAAAGTTAGTGGCATTCGTGTCTAGGGTGGGACTAGAACTCACAATCTCCTGGTGATTGCCCCCAAATCACCCAGCCAGTTTTCATACCTAGCGGGGAACTAGAAGTCTTCATTTCCTGGTTTATAAGCCAGCATCTTAACCCCCTTAAGCCTTACACCAAGCTGGGTCTTTCTTCCCACTTCCCTTGCCTTCAACATGTAGCTTTAGAGAAATAAAAAAATAAATGCTTGACCTTTTCAGCCCTCCCCCCCCCCGAAGCCCCCCTCACCCCCAAATGTAGAGTAAACCTCAGCGGTGCAGAGTACCAACTCTTCACGGCGCAGAGTGTCTGGGAAAACAGATGGCATTGATAGGTATGGTTTTTATTTTTTGAACCAAGAGAAATCCTGCTTCACGAAACGTGATTTGCTACTCGAATTGGCTAGTTTGGCTGAAACTGTCTGTTAGACCTGTCATCTGTTGCTTTGGGTCTTCCGGCCTGCCACATTTTCTACTGGGGATTATACAGAGTATGGGAGAAATGTAACCATAATAACACTCTTTCTCAGAAAGTCATGGTCAGCTGGCCCTGCAGCTGTGATGGTGTGATTGGGAGGTATCTCCACTTTTTGACGGTGCCTGATTGGACCATGTGATGGACACATGGGTGCTGGGCAGGGCCTTGGACTTTCTTTTGGGTGGGGAAAAGCCTATAAGCTTTCAGATTCTGTTTTCCCCAGATGTGCCAATATGACCCCTCTAATCAGAATCGAATTCTTTATTGGCCAAGTGTGATTGGACACACAAGGAATTTGTCTCTGGTGCATGAGCTCTCAGTGTGCATAGAAACAACAAAGGGATGCCATGCTGGCTGGGGAATTCTGGGAGTTGAAGTCCACAAGTCTTAAAGTTCCCAAGTTTGGACAGCCCTGCCATAGATCGTAAATCGTAAGATACAAATAACAATTGATTAATCATAAGATACTAATAGGAGAAGGTAATAGGAAAGATGAGAAAGATGAGGAGGATAATAAAGAGGAACTTTGAGGAAACTCAAGCTTCGGAGTTTTCTTACGTTGGGGGTGTTACTTGGAACCCTGACACCAAGGTGATTTAATCTATTCCTATTTGATCCCCCCCCCCCCTCAGATTGCTTCTGGCTGCTCGATTCCATTCTGCAATATACGTCCTACGGAGTGATGCCACCGAGCCTCAGCCATTCCGAACACAGACAGCGGCCTCCAACCGGGGCAGGTTACATTCTTCCAGAGAGAATGGAAGGTGATTTGATTTTTGTTTTCTCCAGTTAGGGTTCAGACTGATGGCCTTTGGCATGGAGGGAAGAGGAAAGGAGGGTTGTTGTTTTTGAAAAGTTTTTTTAAAGTTTTATTTTCAGACAAGTACCTCAGAAAAGAGGCTGAAAATCTGGGTGCATCTTATACACTGAATATAGCATTTTTTGCCTCCAGACACAATGGCCGTGCAGAGCCTTTAGGAGGCTTTCAGAGAGCTCCTGGGGACTGGAGAGGGCAGAAATGAGTGAAAAACTGGCCATTTTTGCCCCCCCCCCCAGGCCCCAGCAGCACTCTATAAGTTTCCTAAAGGCTATCCATGCCCTTTTTTAAACAAAAAACGGGCCCGTTTTTTGCTCATTTTTGGCCCCTTCCCCCGGAGCACTCTACAAGCCTCCTAAAGGCTATCCATGCCCTTTCTTTGGAAAAAAAAACCAGCCCATTTTCGTGAAAAATGGGCCGTTTTTGGGAGGTTTGCAGAGTGCAAAACCTTTTTTTTTTAATTTTCCTCTTCCAAACCTTGCTGCGTCTTATACTCTGAAAAATGCGGATCACAAGTATAGCATTACATCTTAACCAGCACTATTTTGTTTTGTCCAATATTATGTCAATTCCTCTTACCATCAATTCACAGCAACCATCCTTTGCTCTTCTGCTTTCCATGCACCATATTATCCTATTCCACCGCCGCCCTGCCTCCTCTCCCTCTCTCCTCCTCCCTACCTCCTTTCTTCCCTCCACCATCCCACTCTTCTCTATTTCCCCTTCCTCTCTCCTCCTCTCTCTCCCCCTCTTTTCCTCCCTATGCTTCCCAGGTTTTTTTTACTAACGTTGTCAGTTTCAATCTTTTTTCAGGAATGAAATGAAGGAGAAATGGAGGTAAAGACACTGGGAGGTGTTCTTTAGAACAAGGGGGAGTAGGTCACAAATTGAAGCCCCCTCCCTCCCCAGCAACCCACTTATGGCTTGCAATGTTCTTACCGAAGTGGGTTTGGCTGAGATTTGGCTCATTTTTATATGCTTTGGGATATACTAAAGTTCAAGTTCAAAGACTTTATTGTCATTGTATATCATGTATACAACAAAATTGGTTTAGCTTATAAAGTTTGAGAATACATTGAGACCCATAAAAGTTTGAGAATAGGATTGGAAAAGGATCAAAAATTTGCTGGAGGCAATAACAGGGGTTAAAATAGAATGGAAACCGGAAGTTTTTTTTATTAGGAATAATGTCTGCGAAATACAAAAAAGAAATCCAGTATTTAATACTACATATAATTACGGCGGCAAGGATTGCTTTGCCCAGAAATGGAAAAACAAATTAATTCCAAGCGAAGATGAAATAATAAGAAAGGTTATGGATTGTGCTGAAATGGACAAACTAACTAAAGAAATCCAGGGAAAAGAAGAATCAGAATTCTACCAGATATGGGATCAATGGTATAGGTGGATGGAGGAAAGAAACAAAAATCAATGAAAGAATATAACAACACTCAAAAATAATAGTATGAGTAAAATAAGAGGGTTAAGAATGATGAAATCCAAATGAAATACAATAGATGGGCAAATAATATAGGATGAGCGGTATCGATTGATAATTACTATTAGAAAGAACAGGAAGCTCCTGTTCGTTTTGTATTGTGTAAATGTCTTAAGTTTTGTGTGTGTGTATTTTACATGTTTGTTAATAAAAAAAAAATCATGAAAAAAAAGTTTGAGAATACATCCAAGTCACAATGAGCCAAACATGAGACTTAAACGTCTTACACAGAACCAGAACCATAGAATGTCTTACACAGAACCAAGCTCTTTTTGGCTTGCCTGTTTTGATTGGGTCACTTTAACCAGCTCTCTTCTCCTCTCCGTTGCCCCCTCTCCCTCCCCTAATAAATGGGGTGAAAGGGCTGCTTCAATAAAGCCAAGATCTAGTTCTCACGCTTAGAAAAAGAAGCAAGTGACAGACTTTCAGGGATTAATGCCTTCCTTTTCTACGACTTTTTCCAGGGAACCACCTTCACCGCTACTCCAAAGTGCTCGAGGCTCATCTGCGCGACCCGAAACCCCGCTCTCTTCCCGCATGTCCTCATCTGTCCTGGGCGAAGCCACAACCTCTGAATGAAACAGCCCCCAGGTTGCCATTTTTTTAAAAAAAATGTTTCTCTCTCTTAGTAAAAATGTTCAGTTTCAAATTTGATCAGTAGATCTATTGAATAATATAATATATCTTGGGATTTGTAAAGGGAAATAGCAATAGCACAGACTTATATACCACTTCCCAGTGCTTTACAGCCCTCTCTAAGTTGTTTACAGAGTCAGCTATTTGCCCCCAACAATCTGGGTCCTCGTTTTACCCACCTCGGAAAGATGGAAGGTTGAGTCAACCTTGAGCCGGTCAGGATCGAATTGCTGGCAGTGGGCAGAGTTTAGCCTGCATTACTGCATTTTAACCACTGCACATCATGGATGTATGGAGGATGGATAGGAAGAAAGGAAGGGCAATAGCAATAGCACTTAGACTTATATACTGCTTCACAGTATTTTACACACCTCTTTAAGCGGTTTACAGAGTCAGCCTCTTGCCCCCAAACAATGTGGGTCCTCATTTTACCCACCTCGGAAGGATGGAAGGCTCAGTCAACTCTGAGCCTGGTGAAATTTGAACTGCTGGCAGCCGACAGTCAGCAGAGGTAGCCTGCACTACTGCACTCTGACCACTGTGCCACTACAGCTCAGTGCAAAAATGCATTTTAAGACTGATAGCTAAGACAAGTAAATTTGGAGTGGAATGCCAAGACACACATAGTAGTGGTGGGTAGCCAAGAAGAGCCTAAAAAAAAGGCTGCTCTGAAAACCAGTAACAGACTTTAGAAAACATCGCTTTACTTCTTTAAGCAGATGTTTCTGCAGTCTCCTTGTTTGGCTACCAAGCTCTGACTGGACCGGGCTAAACCAGCATCTCCCAGAGTGAGAGGCATAACACCTGATTCCCCTGAAGAATATTTCCTCCCTTCCCCCCTTTTGTTTTGTCTCTAGACATTTGTTCAATGTAGAATCATAGAATCATAGAATTCTTTATTGGTCAAGTGTGATTGGACACGCATAAGGAATTTGTCTCCGGTGCATGAGCTCTCAGTGTACATACAAACAACAGCGATCTCATAGATCAGCAATCGTAAGATGCAATCATAAATCATAAGATACAAATAACAATTGATAAATCATAAGATACCAGTAGGAGAAGGTAGTAGGAAAGATGAGAAAGATGAGGAGGATAATGGCAATACAGCCCTACTACATGGGTAAATGTCTTTAGGCATAAGAGTGCTGTGAAAGAGGGACGCGGTGGCCTAGAGGTGGCGCTCTCGCGTCACAGTCGGAAGGCTGGGAGTTCGATCCTAGGTAGAGGCAGATATTTCTCTCTCTGGGCACAGTGAGAATATATCTGCTGAGCAAAACTCTGCATTGGTGACAGGGAAGGGCATCCGGCCATTAAAACACTCTGCTAGCTCCATTCAGTTGCCCAGACTCCACCCCACAAGGGATTATGGGGTCATTGAAAGTTGATGATAAGAGTGCTGTGAGAATGAGGTGTTTAGCAGAGTGGTGGCATTGGGGGCGGGGGGGGGGGGAATACCTTTGTGCCTATCAGTTTTGGCATGCAATGTCCTATAGCGGCGTCCAGAGGGGATAAGTTGAAACAGTTGATGTCCAAGATGTGAGGGGTCTGTAGATATTTCCCTCTTTTTCTGCTAGTTAGTCTCCATTGACTAGAAATCCAGAGTTTGATTTGATTTTGTCTCTTCCAGCAACCTTTGGAAACATCAGAAGTTATTATCGATCGACCTGGATAAAGTTGCATTGCCCAGCTTCCACCAGAACCGGCCTCAAGTAAGACCTTTATCACCGGGAGAGAGTGGAGCATGGAATATTCCAGGAGGTAAGTACAGTGGAATTGCCCTGAAGTTCAGCCCTCCATCTTAGGACATGTCTGGTCTACCAAATGTTACCAGTTTTGGTCACCTCGATGTAAAAAAGATGTGGAGACTCTAGAAATTCTAAAGTGCAGAGAAGAGCAACAAAGATGATTAGGGAACTCTAGGATAAAACATATAAAGAACGGTTGTAGGAACTGGGTATGTCTAGTTTTATGAAAAGAAGGACGAGGGGAGACATGATAGCAGTCTTCCAATATCTCAATATATTGCCACAAAGAAGAGGGAGTCAAGCTATTCTCCAAAGCACCTGAAGGCAGGACAAGAAGCAATGGGTGGAAACTAATCAAGGAGAGAAGCAACTTAGAACTAAGGAGAAAATTCCTGACAGTGAGAATAATTAACCAGTGGAACAACTTGCCTCCAGAAGTTGTAAATGCTCCAACACTGGAAGATTTTAACAAGATGTCGGATAGCCATTTGTCTGAAGTGGTGTAGGGTTTTCTGTCTAAGCAGCGGTTTGGACTAGAAGACCTCCAAGGTGCCTTCCAACTCTGTTATTCCATTCCAAATGTGGGTCACAGCTTCCCACAGTCACATCCTCACCCCTTGTGATCTTCACTGCCAGCTTCCAATAAGTCAAGTCAGTGAGGAAAGCAGCCACCCCGATGATGTGCTTAATGACAGCACATGATTCCTTAACAACCACAACCTGAACTGTCATTGTACACTGAAGATCACATTTAATTTCATTGTACAAGGTGCAATGACAATAAAGTAAAGTAAACTATTAAATAAACCACAGTGGTTCAGGTTCACTCTACATAGGCTCTTATTAATAGCCTTCAGTTCATTCCTTTTCCTTCTGGCTTAATCTGCCTTTTGGAGGCAGCATCTCATTCAAAAGCCATGTTCCCTGGCCTTACCAGATGTTTACCTCTGGGATCCTATGATTAAACCAGTCATATTTTGAAGATGTGGGTGTTTACAGTGCAGATAGCTCATTTAGCGATGGCCTGATGTAACGACTGTTTGTAGTTACGACAGTGACAAGTAACTGTGGCCGGTTCTCCGGTCTGTAAAGCCAAGGGAAAACTTCATAAGATCGTAAGCACGGTTGTAACTTCAAACGTTCACTAAGTGAACTGTTGCAAGACTGCCTGCTTTATTGCATCCTGGGGTTTTTGTTTGTCTTCAGTCACAGAACGCATTTGAGATGAATGGCTATATAAATCGAACCAATAAATCCGTAATGTAACGCCTGCAAATAAAAGCATCTCTTTAGGAAAAATGAGTTGCAGTGGTTAGAATGCAATATTGCAAGGTTACTTCTGCTGATTGCCGGCTGCCTGCAATTTGACAGATCAAATCCCACCAGGTTCAAGATTGACTCAGCCTTCCATCCTTCCGAGGTGGATAAAATGAGGACCCAGATTGTGGAGGGCAAGACGCTAACCTTGTAAACCACTTTGAGAGGGTTGTAAAGCACTCTGAAGCGGTATATAAGTCTAAGTGCTATTGTTATCTTCCTTCCTATTAGAATGCAGTATTGCAGGCTAACTCTGCCTACTGCCATGAGTTCAATTCTCGCTGGCTCCAGGTTGACTCAGCCTTCCATCCTTCCGAGGTGGGTAAAATGAGGACCCAGACTGTTGGGGGCCAGTAGGCTGACTCTCTAAACCGCTTAAAGCACCTTAAAGCGGTATATGTCTAAGTGCTATTGCTAAAAGGTTTAAAAACTGAATGTTATTTCCTGGAAACACCGATAAATTTTGCATGTGGTTTTTCACATGGACATTTTTGCTCCCTCCTGTGCAGGAATCATGCCCGGACGCTACAATCAGGATGTGGGAGGGACGATTCCCGTCTTCGCTTTCCTGGGTGCCATGGTGGTTCTGGCCTTCTTTGTGGTGCAAATCAAATCCAAGAGCAGGCCAAAGAGGCGGAAACTTCGAGTCAAGCGGCCACAAATCATCCAGCCAGGCCACCCTCCGAAGACACCGTCCGTTTGATTGCTGCAGCCAAAGACGATCGCATTTTCCCCTGACCGCTTTATGGAATTGCGACCGACTGCTAAAAAAGACCTTTGACCCGACCTAGCACCCAATCTCCTTTTCTGCCTTGGGTGATTGACGTCTCCATGGATGATCTTCAGATTAAAAAAAGAAAACCCCACGCTATTCTTTTTCAGTCGCTGAACTGACCGAAGGCTTAAACGCTATTTAAAAAGGAGTCAGTTGCTTCTGAGTTTGGCAAGGATCTTTTTTTTCCCCTTTTAACATTGACCAAACCTTTTCATGAGAGGCTATTTTCTGTATTTATTTTCAGAAGGGGACCAGGGGAAAATCCTCATCAAGGCCCTTGACTCAACGGATGGCGGCACCATTTTTTCCCCCCTTGAATGGTGTGCCTTTTTTAAAATTTTATGTTCTCTCTTTATGAAGACAAAGAGAACTCAGATCATCCCTCCTGTAAGGATGAGAAAAGAAACCGACAGTTTGAACAAAGCAGGGACAGAAAAATCGGGGTGGCTGATTTGTCTGATCAGGGTGGACCTGCAGTCCTTTCATTTATTTTTTATAAAAGCAACTTACCATGAGGTTTTGTAATTCTTCAGCATGATTTCACCATTGCTGGTGGATAAAATTTTTTTTCAATAAATATGCTATATTGAAATGGAAACAACGAAGAGGCAGCTCCCCACCCCCCTTACACTAAATGAAAGAGAAAGTGCATTGGGAGCTCAGGAATGAAATGAGGGGGCCTTGGTGCTTTCTGAGCTTCGTGATTTCTTGCGGTCGTTTCATTACCCAACTAGGTAACATCATCAGTGCTAGAAGAGAATGGGACTTGCGAAAAAGAGGAGGAAGAGTGTGGGTTTTTTTGTGTTTTCTAAGCTTGGTTGTTGGTCAGTTTTTTTTGAAGGCATTTCATTACAAAACTAGGTGACATCATCAGTGCTAGGAGTGGAGTTTGCACCCTGTTTATATACAACTGGGTTGCCCTGTCAGCATTGGCGGGATAACAGCCTAATCCAGGAATCGTCAATCTTAAACACTCAAAGAGCCATTTGGACCCGTTTCCCACAGAAAAGAAAACTCCGGGAGCCACAAAACCTTTCCCGTGCCTGACTATTTCCTGAGCGGCCACAAAACTAGTATATGTAATTGAATTAAAGGTTCTGTTTTCCTCTGAAACTCTCCTTTTCTTGGATTTAACCATGGTTGGCCAACCGGGGGTCGAAAAGCTCAATACATCGCGTGCCGGCGGGTGTCACACATTGGCGGTTGTGACGCATATTTTGAGCAACGGAGCCGCAGCAGCGGGATGAAAGAGAGACATGCGTCTCCAGAGCTATGAGTTGCTGACCCCTGGGCTAATCCAAGATCTACCATTAACATTTTTATTGAGTTATAAAGTAATGTAAAATATAAAATACAGAGTAAATAGGAAAGAAGTGAGGAGGAAAAGGGGAAGGAGAAGTGAGGTAAAGTAAAATAAGGCATTAACCTCAAATCACAACATTTTGCTTTTGCATAAAAATAAAAGCAAAAAAATTCTGATTTGATAATGCCTTATTTTACCGTGACAGAGAGTTGGAAACCATTGCTTCTTTTCTTTTTTTTTCTTACCTTTCCTCACTTCTCCTTCACCTTTTCCTCCCCACTGCTTTCCTATTTACTCTGTATTTTGTATTTTGCATGACCTTACAACTCAATAAAAATGTTAATGGCCTAATCCAAGATCTACCATGAAGAAAACTGCCCTTCACCAATACTGGCAGGGAAAGCTACCTGTATATAAACAGGGAACAAACCCTACTCCAGAATTAATCATATAACTTAGTTTGGTCATGAAATGCCTACAAAAAAACCAACCAGGCTTGGAGAGCATCAAGGACCTCACAGAAGGAGAAAGCCAAGTAATATGGGGAACTAGCTTGTGTCTTGTCCCTTATTCCCCCCCTATCCTTTTCTGAACATTTTACATTTGTAGCTTCAGCAAAAGACGGTCCCTTTTAAGTCCCATGGAGAACAATTTCCAGAGTGAGAATCTATAAAACCGGGAGCCTTATCAGTTGTTAAAGAGAGACAAAACTTTGTTGTTGTTGTTAGTTGTGAACTCATGTCTGACCCATCGTAACCCCGTGGACAACGTTCCTCCAGACCTTCCTGTCCTCTACCATCCTCTGGAGTCCATTTAAGCTCACGCCGACTGCTTCAGTGACTCCATCCAGCCACCTCATTCTCTGTCGTCCCCTTCTTCTTTTGCCCTCCATCGTTCCCAGCATGAGGCTCTTCTCCAGGGAGTCCTTCCTTCTCATTAGGTGGCCAAAGTCTTTGAGTTTCCTCTTCAGGATCTGGCCTTCTAAAGAGCAGTCAGGGTTGATCTCTAGGACTGACCGGTTGGACCGCCTTGCAGTCCAAGGGACTCGCAGGAGTCTTCTCCAGCACCAGAGTTCAAAGGCCTCCATTCTTTTATGCTCAGCCTTTCTTATGGTCCAACTTTCACAGCCATCCATTGCAACTGGGAAAACCATAGCCTTGACTATGCACACTTTTGTTGGCAGGGTGATGTCTCTGCTTTTTAGTATGCTGCCTAGATTTGCCATAGCTTTCCTCCCCGGGAGCAAGCCTCTTTCAATTTCTTGGGAATTGAATTCTGTGAATTGAAATATTCTGGGAATATTTGAGTTTCATCTTCAGGATCTGACCTTCTACAAAACGTAAGACAAAACACCTTAGAAAAAACTCAGGTGACAGAAATATTTCAGGAGTAAATCAAAGAATGGATGAACAGGAACATATCTCAGACCTGTGAAATTTTTTTTTTTTAAAAAAAAATAGGATGATGAATTTCTATTAAGCCTGGCTCACAAAAATGTGTGTCTTGAATTAGTCCCTAAAGGGCTATTAAGGTTTTTTCATGCTTTGATGGAATTCAGAAGGATTGAAGTGGTGGGATTTGAAGCCTTGATCTTATTACCGACTTTTTCCTCTGCCTGTGCCTGGGCCTGGCTTTTCAACTAAGTTATGTCATGTCTTCACACCACATGGTTGGTCTTTGCAAGAACACCAAGATCATGTGAAATGTGAGGATCTGCCTAGGTTTTAAAAAAATGCTATCTTTCCCATGCAGTAAAGGCAACCCGCAGCGCTCTGGATCCTGGCTAATCCACTCAAGAGACCTCTTCCAGAAAGAACTAGATTGGATAAACAATATGAAATTGCATATGTATGTATGTATGTATGTATGTATGTATACATACATACATACATACATACATACAGAGAGAGAGAGAGAGAGAGAGAGAACGGGTCTCCTCCTCATCATTGCAATTCTACAATTTGAGGCGTCCCAGATGAAACCGACTAATAGTATTTTCAGGCAAAGCAAAATAAAAAAATTATTTACACAGCACAAAAGTGGCAGTGGGATTTTATCTATTTTATGGTTCAATCCGTGCATGGTGCCCCATTTCGCATGCCTGGTTCTGGATGGCTGACGGTTTAAATAAATAAATACAGATTATTAACTGGAATACTAACAATAACGAAAACCATTAAAGCGATTTTTAAAAAAATATAATCTGTAAAGGAGCATTACATCCACGCAAAATTTCAGTGGCTCCATCCCCTAGTCAGATCCTCGGGGACAATGGCAAAAGTCTTCAGGGTCTTCTAGAATGTACCACCTGTACCATGCTCCTTTTCATGGACCTGATGGGATGGGCAGATAGATTGGGAAGAGGCAGCCCCTCAAATGACCTCACCCCATGCCTTGTAGGGATTTGTAGATGATTACCAGCATCTTGAGTTAAACCTGGAAGTGAGCTGCCAACTAATGCAGTTCACGGAGTAAAGATGTAGTAAGCAGATGGCCTTCAAGGGCTGTCCCATGTAGAGTACAGTAGTCCATGCAGGAGGTAACTAGTTTGGTGTAGTGGTTAAGGCAGAAGTCTTCAAACTTGGCAACTTTAAGACTTGTGGGCTTCAATTCCCGTAGCTGGCTGGAGAATTCTGGGAGTTGAAGTCCACATGGCTTAAAGTTTCCAAGTTTGGGGACTCTGAGTTAAGGCATCAGGCTAGAAAATGGGAGACACTTGAGTTCTAATCCAGTCTTAGCCATGAAAGCCAGCTAGGTGTCTTAGGCCAATCATCAGGAGTTGGTGAGTTCTAGTCTCACCTTAGCCATGAAGGCTTGCTGGTGACTTAGCCAATCAGCAGGAAACTTGAGTTCTAGTCCTGCCTTAGGCACGAAAGGCTGCTTCAGTGGTCTGAATGAAGCAGATGAAGACCGAGTTCTGCATGAAAACTGGCTCAATTCTTTTAGCCAATCAACAGGAGGTTCCGAGTGCTAGTCCTGCCTTAGGCATGAAAACCAGCTGGATTTGTGTTGCTTCTAAGAACCTCCTTCAACACTGACTGGATTTCACTTCTTCCTTTCCCCACCATCCAGGCAGAGCTGATGACGCTTCTTGGATAAGAAGTGAAACGTCTTCAAAAGAAGAAAAACAGAAAATCCAGTTGCCTCCAGAAAATAGTTTATAGTTTTATAGTTTTATTAGTATTTGTAGGCCGCCCTTTTCCCTGAGGGGACTCAGGGCGGCTCACACAAAACCGGGAAGGGGGGATACAAACATAAGATAAGAACATATAATAAAATAGTAGGCAACATACATTCATCATTCGGGAGGGGTAACTATCCTTATCCCCAGGCCTGACGGGCGAGCCAGTTCTTCAAGGCTATGCGGAAGGCCTGGACGGTGGAAAAAAGCATCCTTGGGATAACCCTGACCTGGATAACTGAGAATCTCTACAGATTTTTAGCTATACAATTTGGGATGAAGACCCTTGGAATGGGGTGGGAGTAGAAATGGATTTCCAGAGGGGAAAAAATTGCAGACTACAAGAACCATTTGCACCACTCAGGTGACTCTGAGGACACAGAAAAACTTCCAAGTGGCCTCAACGGCCCTCTAGAAGGATGCAAATGACCAGCTGTCTGCAAGGAATATAAATCCTTCCATTCCCCACCATTCTGTCAGACCTGAAGTAGCTTCTTAGATGAGAAGTGAAATGTCTTCAAAGGAATAAAATACGGAAGTCCAGTTGCCTCCTGGAAAAAGCCCCTTTGGGATAACCATGACCTGGATGGCTGAGAATCTCTACAGACTTTTAGCTATACAATTTTGGGACGAAGACCCTTGGAATGGGGTGGGAGTAGGGATGGATTTGAAAAGGGAAAAAATTGCAGATTACAGGGACCATTTGCACCACTCAGGTGACCCTGAGGACACAGATAAACCTCCAAGTGGCCTCAACGACCCTCTTAAAAGGATGCAAATGACCAGCTGTCTGCAAAGAATATAAACACTTCCATTCCCCACCATCCAGTCAGAGCTGAAGAAGCTTCTTGGATGAGAAGCAAAATGTCTTCAAGGAAAAACCAGAAAGTCCAGTTGCCTCTTGGAAAAAAAAACACCTTTGGGATTGCAAAGCCCAAGTTGCTTTTGATCTTTCTGAATTCACTTCGTTTCTGTCCTGAGCGCAACACACAGGAAACAGGAAGCATCTTAGACATCAGAACTTTAATTTGCAAATTCTCTCATTTATGCAATGATGTTACAAGAAAAATGACTTGTACCATTTGTCACCACCAATAAACTGACTAGGTAGCTCAGTGACTAAGACTGCGTTTGTTGATCAGAAAGGTCGGCAGTTCGGCGGTTCGAATCCCTAGTACGGGTCTCCTGCGTGAGCCAGGGGTTGGACTAGATGACTTCCAAGGTCCCTTCCAACTGTGTCACGGGTTACCACATTCTCTTTGCTTGCTAGACATCCATTAACACCACCATAAATTGTCAGTATTTGCAGAATAGTCTAAGCCCCTACTAATGCTAACTAGAATTCAAATTCACCAAGTTTATTCTAGCTCTGCAATATGTGGATTTATTGGTCTATCTAGAGACCGCTTTGGGGAAGGCTCAATTAATCCGAAAGGATTTTTTGCCCTTTGAAGTGTCACAGCAGAGGGAATTATCACAGCAACCAGCATCTCTCCTGGCAGAATTTCAGGGAGGACAAGCAAGGATTTTTCCTCATTGAAGGACCACACAAATCAGTAGGACACAGGCAACAAGATTTAAAAGATAAAGGTTCCCCTTGCACGTGTGGGCTAGTCTTTCCCAATTCTAGGGGGCAGTGCTCATCTCCGTTTCAAAGCCAAAGAGCCAGCTCTGTCGGAAGACGTCTCCATGATCATGTGGCCAGCATGACTAAACACCAAAGGCGCATGGATCACTGTTAACCTTCCCACCAAAAGTGGTCCCTATTTTCTACTTGCATTTTTTACATTCTTTCGAACTGCTAGGTTGGCAAAAGCTGGGACAAGTCACGGGAGCTCACTCCGTTACGCGGTGCTAGGGATTAGCTGATTTTCTGATTGACAAGCTCAGTGTCTTAGCTGCTGAGCCACCTTGCAACAAGATTTGTGGCGTGTAAAAAACATGGCATATTCAAAGTGGACTGCAGAATATCCATTTTGAGGTTGAAAACAGTTGTCCTGACTGTTCTGGAAAATTTCTGGGCTGGTGGTGGATATGTGTAATATTAGATTTGTTCTCCAAGATGTTTCAGTACATCATCAGTTCATTAGCTTTGGCAAACATCAGGACCTCAATTTGCAAATTCTCCTAATCTATGCAATGATGCCAGGAGGTCAATATATTGCCCCATCTTCTAGCTCTGTAGACATTCATTCACATGATCAGGATTCACAGTCTAGGCTGCCCCCAATAATACAATTGTTTGGCTGGAGTTATTCAACCCTAATAGAATAGAGCTGGACGGGATCCTGGAGATCTTCTAGTCCAGCCCCCTGCTCAAGCTGGAGACCCTATACCATTTCAGACAAGTGGCTGTCCAGTCTCTTCTTAAAAGCATCCCATAATGGAGCACTCGCGACTTCTGAAGGCAAGCAGTTCCACTGGTTAATTGTCGTCCCTGTTAGGAAGTTTCTCCTTAATCCCTGGTTGCTTCTCTCCTTGTTTAGTTTCCATCCATTGTTTCTTGTCCTGCTTTGGCGAATAATTTGGCTCCCCTCTTCTTTGCGGCAGCCCCTCAAATACTGGAAGACTGCTATCATGTCCCCCTTAGGCCTTCTTTTCTCTAGACTGGCCATAGCCAAATCGCAGTGCACCCATTCCTCATCTTATTTTAGTCTCCAGGCCTTTAATCACATTAGTTTCTCTTCTCTAGACTTTTTCCTAACTCTTGACATCTACATTTACTTATATAAATCTATGTTACATTCATTAAAAAAATATTGATGTTTATTCCATCTTTATTACTGTACAAGTAACTCAAGGTAACTCACAACAACCCTGAGAGGCGGATTGGGCCGAGAGTGACTGGTCCAAGATCACCCAGCTGGCTTTTATGCCTAATGTGGGACTAGAACTCACCATCTCCCACTTTCTAATCTGATGTATATAACATATGATGGATGGTTGCAGGAACCGGGCATGGCTAGTCTAGTGAAGAGAAGCACCAGGGGAAACAGGATAGCATCTTCCAATACTTGAGGGGCTGCCAAGAGAGGAGGGTGGGTCAAGCTATTTTCCAAGGCCAGACAAGGAATAATTGATGGGAACTGAACAAGGAGAGAGTCAACCTAGAAATAAGGAGGAATTTTCTGACAGTAAAAGCAATCAACCAATGGAACAGAAGTTGCCTTTGAAAGTTGTGGAAGCTTCATCACTGGAGACTTTCCAGAAGAGACTGGACTGCCATTTGTCAGAAATGGTGTAGGGTCCCTTGCTTGGGTGAGGGTTGGACTAGATGACCTACAAGGTCCCTTCCAACTCTATTAATCTGTATCTGATGCCTTAACCATTAGAGCAAAGTGGATGTATCTTTCTGTCTTTCTCCTCTGTGGATACTTGGCTCAGCTGCTCCTTTGGACTGATATTGTTTCGATAGCGATCAGTGCTTTGTTGGTAAGTGGCATATTTAGCTGATGAGGTGGTGGCCCTGTCATATCTCTGTGTTATTTGCTTCCTGGGTGATAAAATAGCACCGAGCCCTGTGTGATGGGACAGCATTTCTCTTTTGCTGTGGTTGCTGCATTGCTGGGCGTGGGCTATTAGGTCAACATGGAGAAAGGTCTGGTTAATTCTGAGAGCAAAAGTTGGATCTTTAGTTCAAATAAAACCAATTTCAAATTCTTGGAGTTTCTGCAAATATAGAAAGTGGCAGAACATCTGGAAGATAAAATATAATAACAAGAGTTGGAAGGGACCTTGAAGGTCTTCTAGTCCAACCCCCTGCTTAGGCAGAAAACCTTACGCCACTTCAGGCAAAGGGTTATTTAATCTCTTCTTTAAAACTTCCATGTTGGAGCATTCACAACTTCTGGAGGCAAGTTGTTCCACTGGTTATTGTTCTCACTGTCAGGAATTTTCTCCTTAGTTCTAGGTTGCTTCTCTCCTTGATTAGTTTCCATCCTTTGCTTCTTGTCCTGCCCTCAGGTGCTTTGGAGAATAGCTTGACTTCCTCTTCGTTGTGGCAGCCCCTGAGATATTGGAAGACTATCATGTCTCCCTTAGTCCTTCTTTTCATGAAACTAAACATACCCAATTCCTGCAACCGTTCTTCATGTTTTAGCCTCCAATCCCCTAATGATCTTTGTTGCTCTTCTCTGCACTCTTTCTAGAGTCTCCACATCCTTTTTACATCGTGGCGAGCAAAACTGAATGCAGATGCTTGATTAGGAAAGAGATTATCATCCCTTTGGACAGGATGACTTTATTCCAAGAGAATTTGGCTGATAAAAAGATCAGGCTGATTGTGCCTGGAACCCAGAGCTGGCCAGAGTTGCAAGAGAGGGAGTTTAGCTAATTGAGGATTAAACTGACAAGTTGGTTCAGCTGAAGAAGGGAGGGGTGCGAACTCTTGAGCCTCTTTCAAATCCACAAACCTGAAAGGCAGGAGGAAGGGAGTGGCTAGGACTGCAATTTGAGATTTCTTCTTCCCCCCCCTCCCCATCTTAAAGCCAAGCAAAGGCAGCATGAGAAAGCGAGAATATCAAACTAATTCCCGGCTCAAAATATTCCATTTCAAAGAAAGCTTCTAGGTAGGGCTTTAATCCTTTCTTTTGGATGACAGAGGAGGAGGTATTGGGAGCAGCTTAACAAACATCAACATGGGTAGAGTGGCCCTTTTCTCTATCTTTCTTTGGTGCGGCCCTTTGATTGTCTAGGAGTTTCTTTCTTTCTTTCTTTCTTTCTTTCTTTCTTTCTTTCTTTCTTTCTTTCTTTCTTTTTCTTATTTTTCTTCTACTTCTCCTTCTCCTTCTCCATTCCTCCTTCCTCTTCTCCTCCCCCTCCCCTTCCCCTTCCCCATTTTGGTCTTCCACCTTTGTCTGAGTGATGGATGGACTCTTGTAAGTGGCCTGCTTGGGAAGCAAACTCAAGGCCCCAGCACCATGGGGCCTGCCTGAGTTGGAGAAGCTGTCAACTTTGTTTCTAGGAATGTTGGATGGTGCTTCCAAGATGGGATGAGTGAGAAGAAAAGGCGTGAAAAGGACAGTGGTTAAACTTGATTTGCAGTAGGCCCAGGAAGAGGAGGTTGGACTGAAAGACCTCCAAGGTCCATTCCAACTCTTCTTGTTGTTGTTAAGCTGTGCTATTTGAACTTGTAAGTGCCTTCTCTTTCATGTGTGGTGCTTTGAATGGCTTGATATGAAATTTCTTTTTAAAACATTTATTTTCAGTGGTGTTTTCTATATATTTTATATTTTGCTGCCAATTAAACAGTTCCTCATAACACAGTTCTTCCTAAGCAGGAGGAACTGAGTCTAACGGAACAAGCTGACTTACATTCAAAAATGAAATAGAAGTGGAAACCTTTACCAAGCCTGGATGGTCTCCCGAATCTAAGCCATGTTGGACTTGGTTTGGAGGGCAACACAGTGCTAGGAAAATCCTATGGGTTTTTCTAGCTTGGGAAGTTGGGAAAAGTTAGGGGAAAAAATATCTTTCCTGAGAAGGCAATGGCATTTTTTGTGTTTGTTCCTGCCAAGAAAGCTAACATGAACAGGTCTATGAAGTCAGGAGACGGTGAGTTGGTCTGGAAGGAACTTTTAGAAGTGGAAATGTTTGGCTGCCATTACTGAAAGTCTCGGGTTCAGAACTGTGTATTTATTTAAACGTTGGACTTCACTAATCTAGATTTTCTTCCCTCCTCAAGCTGAACTTTCCTAACAGGATTTTTATTTCTGGAGATAAAATTAGAGAATAATACAGAACGATTTGAGCTCCAGAATAACAGTAGGATGAAAACAATCGGTGGATGGCTTGCCTTTAGAAGTTATAGGTGCTCTCCATCATTGGAGGGTTGTGGTTTTTTTTTTGGGGGGGGGGGTTGTATTAATTTTTATTGCACAGTTTTCCTTTACATGTCTCTATCACACATTTAATAGGTCTGTGGCATTATTCATACAACCAGAATCAATATTCGATACATTATATACATTCTGTTTCCAAACATTCAAACCCGATGTACATTTCCACTGGAAGTTTTTAAGAAGAAGCTAGACAAACATTTCTCTGGAATGATATAGGTTCTCCCGCTTGGTCTAGATGACCTCCAAGGTCCCTTCCAACTTTGTTATTTATTTTGGAAAGTAAATATTGTCTTCTACATCTGGCCCACTGAAGCAGGAGACCAGGTTCTTTAAGGAGAGCCTTTTAAGTCTGATTAAAGGCACTTTTTTGGCTTTTACAACACTGAAAAAGTTAATCGAGACACAGTCTGGATCTTTTATGATCAGCAGCCTGAATTTTCAAATTTGCCCTGCAAGGGAAACAGTAAGAACTGACCGAGTGGGAAAATATTGAAGAGGGGACCTGCATGGAAAATGGCCTCTTCGATTTGGAAATTTTCCTACCGAAATCCATGCGGCCCCTGGTTGCTACTTCCTTCCAGGAATTTTTCATGGGCTTGTTTTTGTTTTTTGTTTTAAATTGTGCATTTTTATTGTTGGGATTAATAGCGAGATTATTATTTGTACAAATCTGCCAACTGGCAGAATCTTAAGGCACAGCCCGGGGAAAACATTGTGCACAGTGGCTTGGAAGTGGCTTACACTGTATGTATCGAGAAGGGTGTGTTAGGAACCTTTTAAAGTCAATGGCTGTTTCTCTAAAGCAGCGCTCGCCAACTGGCGGCCCGCGAGAAAATTTTGGTGGTCCGTAGAAAAATTATTTGCATTTTTTATATTGCACTAAATCAGGTGTCCTCAACTTCGCCCCCTGGGATAGATACGTGCAATGAATGCTTGTGTTGTTGCAGAGAATCTCCCCCCTTTGGGGTCTTTTTGTGTGGGTTGGAGGGGGGCAGAAATTCAACTTAGGGTCTGCTTGAGCCTGCTGGTGGGGGGCTTTGGGTGAAGGCTGGAGGGAAGTGCTGCTGGCGGTGAAGAGCCGGAGAGCCTCATTCAAGTGGGACTGCATCCTGGTCTGGAACTGGCTGACCATCTCAGCCCGCTGAGCCTCCAAGTGCCGGTACTTGGCCTTGCACTCCCGTAGGTCTTCCCTCTGCTTGGAAAGCCTATGCTCGTAGTCCTCAGTGAGATGCTTCTGCTGAGCCTCCTTCTCGGCCAGATCCAATTTGAACTGAGCTGTTTTGCCAGCTCTTTCTCCTGGTGGCTGCTTAGCTCCAGCAACTGCTTCCTGTTGGGGCCCTAAGGAGCTCCGGCGGGGAGGGGCAATTAGAGACTGGTGAGGTGCCCCTCAAGGTAAGTGACATCGAGTTGGTCATGCCCACCCAGTCACATGACCACCTAGCCATGCCCACCCAGCCAGTCATTAGGCCAGTGTTTCTCAACCTTGGCAACTTGAAGACGTCTGGACTTCAACTCCCAGAATTCCCCAGCAAGCATTCGCTGGCTGGGGAATTCTGGGAGTTGAAGTCCAGACGTCTTCAAGTTGCCAAGGTTGAGAAACACTGCATTAGGCAAATCATATTAGTCCATGGGATTTAAAATTACGAATTTAGTGGTCCCTGAGGTACGAAAGATTGACGACCCCTGCTCTAAAGTATGGTTTATTTCACTATTTGGTGGAAAATAAATTAGACTTGTGAAAGGATATTCTTGTCACAAAGAAATGGTAGGTCTGTGGTGAAACTTCTTGGCATATCTAAATAGTTTTGAGAAAGAAAAGGGTCAAATTTTGCTTTATCAATGTTCAACTGGATAGACTTATAAGTAAACCTGGTATTACGTTACACCAAGCTCATATAATTACAACTGTTTAACTGTTTTGCACAAGCATCTGTAATTTTCCTAGTGTCAATTATTCCTTACAATGATCACAAATTAAATCAAATCATTGTTTTTATTTTCTGCCACAAATGACTGAAGCCAAGTTCTGAAACTAGGATTTCATAGACTTCATTGCAAAAATTTATAGCTAGGCCTGAAAAGGAGATGAACCTTTGTGTGGGTTTTTTTTTCCCGGATGGGGATGATGTGGGAACTGAAGGGTAAACTAATGAATTGCTGAGAATTTCACATAACTACTTACACACTTTTAAAATTGCAATCAAGAGACCTAATGTAGAAAGGACAACCCTGGCAATCAATGGAGTGACAAAGCTTTCAGTTTCAGCCTCTGAAAAATTTAAAGTTATGAACTGAATTGTTTCAAATTACATTTTTAATTGCAATTTCAACACTCATCCTCTCTTTGTGCGCATCTCTCCAGACAATATTGTTTTGAAGGGTCCTCGGTGTTCTCCAAACTTGGTTATTTATTTATTTATTTATTTATTTATTTATTTATTGCAGAGGTTTGATTACCCAAAGTAAGTTAACATTATCAGAGCAAACTGGATGTTCTCTAATTCGGATAATGAAACTTTGCAAGAAAACCACCAAGCTGGGAGAACACCAACGACCTTTCAAAACAATATTGTCTTCATTTCAATCCCAAGTGGCAAATATTCTGCTTTATTAGTGCAATATTGTTTTAGGTGGGATTCCCAAGTCCTTTCTTTTCGATTTTGAGATTTGAAGTAACTTTTATTTCTCAAAAGACTTGCCAACAACTGCTTAGATTTCAACTTTCAAAATATTATGGGATGCTGATTAATAAATAGAACAGCTTGCCCTCTGGAGGTTTTCCAAGAAGACACTGGACAACTATTTGTCTGGGATGATATAAAGTCTTCTAACTTGGGCAGGGGGGTGGACTAGAAGACCTCCAAGATCCCTTTCAGCAGCCCTATGATTCTACGCTGGCTGAGTAATTCTGGGAGCTGGAATCCCCTAGAGCAGTGATGGCTAACCTTTTTATTGTTGGGTGCTAAAAATGTGAGGGCACATGCATAAAAGCATGCACACGCATGCCAGCACCCATAATACAAAGTCCGCCCCCACAAACAAATTTCTGTTTGATCCGTTGGGCCCATTTTTTGCTCTCCTCAGGCTCTGGAGGCTTTCCTGAAACACGGGGAGGGCAAAAACGGCCTCCCCTGCCAGAGGTGGGTTCCTATCGGTTCAGCCCAGTTTGGCCGAACCAGTAGTAACTTGGTGGCCTCAGTCGCTGGAATCGGCAGTGACCTAGGCCTGCCACACCCCCGAACCAGTTCTCTCAGCGGCGCCATAGATGCCGCCATCTTGTTTTTGCCTTCTGCGCATGCGCAGAGCAATTTTCGTTGCACTGTGCACGAGGGCAGGCGTTGTGTCCCTAAGCGAATCGGCAGTAGCAGCAGCCGGAAACCCACCCCTGCCCATGGCCCTCTGGAAGGCTGAAAATCAGCTGGCCGGCATGCACATGGGTGTGGGAGTTGACAGCTCCCGTGCCAGCAGATATGGCTCCGTGTGCCACAGCTTCACTATCACGGCCCTAGAGTGATCAAAAGTTCCAGATGTGTATTTAGAACTGTTCATGGGCAACAAGAGATGTCCAGAAGTGTAATATCTGCTCCAATTATGTCTCAAGGGTTTAGAGTCCACCATGGCCATCAGATACCTGATGATGGATCATTGTTCTCACTTCTGAGGGCAATCAGGGAGGTAAGAGATAATGGAGGGAGCAGTGGCAAAGGTCCTTGCGAGTGGGTAAACAGACCTTGCCATTTCAAAGCTTCAGGAGAAAGGTTGCCATGGTTATGCGGAGATAAGTAAGGAAAAACCAGATGAAGAAGAAAATCTGAACGGTGGGTATTAGCGGAAACAGATTTGTGAGGGGAATTTAAGCTACATCAGATTTCTTTCTTTATTTTCTTTAACTGGCCCATTGTTCTTGTAGATAGCAAGTGGTGTAACTTGTGTACACAACAGAAAATGCCCCTAGGCTTGAACCGGGATCTCAGGGTTGCCACCAACTCTGTGTTGAAAAAGGAGTTGTGTTGCTTTAGGACGTAGAAAACAAGGTTAGGAAGAGCCTTCTGATCCAATCCCTTACTCAAGCAGGAGACCTTATTCCAAATGGCTGCCCAGCCTTTTCTTGAAAACCTCCAGGATGGAGCATCCACAACTTCTGGAGGTAAGCCATTCCACTGAATTATTTTTTTTACCCTCTGGAAATTTCTCTTTCTCTAACCAGCTTCCACCTGTTACTTCTTGTCCTGCCCTCAGATGCTGTGGTGAATAGGTTGGGCCACTCTTCTCTGGGACTATCCCTCAGGCACTGGAAGACAGCTTTCATCTCCTCCCTAACTCTTCTCTTCATTAGGCCAGACATACCTAGTTCTCTCATTCATTGTATTCATTCATTCATTCATTCATTCATTCATTCATTCATTCATTCATTCATTCATTCATTTTCTTCTTCTTCTTCTTCTTCTTCTTCTTCTCCTCCTCCTCCTCCTCCTCCTCCTCCCTCTTCTCCTTCTCCCTCTTCTTCTCCTCCTCCTCTCCTCCTCCTCCCTCTTCTCCTCCTTCTCCCTCTTCTTCTCCCTCTTCTTTTCCTCTTCCTCCTCCTTCTCCTCTCCTCCTCCTCCTCCTTCGCCTCCTCCTCCTCTCCTCCTCTTCCTCCACCTCCTTCTTCTTCTCCTCCTCCTCCTCTCCTTTTCCTTTCCTCCTCCTTCTCCCTCTTCTTCTCCTCCTCCTCCTCTTTCTTCTCCTCCTCGTCTCCTCTCTTCCTCCTTCTCCTCTCCTCCTCCTTCTCCTCCTTCTCCTCCTCCCTCTTCTTTTCCTCTTCCTCCTCCTCCTCCTCCTCCTTCTTCTTCCCCCTCCTCCTCTTTCCATGTCTATCATCAGACATTGGCAATCATGTTGGCAATCCTGTTTTTATCAACAGCCGCATGGAGTGCTGCTGAGTTTTGCCCAAACCACTCCCTTAGATTTTTGAAGCCATGATGTTCTTCTACCAGGACCTCGTTTGTTTTCACTCTTTCCCTGGAGGATTAAGTGAAGTATGGCGTATTTTTCCAGGTGTTGCATCACACTCCAAAATAGTCTAACTTTCACTGCAAATATCTTTTAATTCATCAGGATTGTCTTGTAGTAAGGACTTTATACTTTGCAATGACATCCGGCCAACTCAAATTCAATCCCACAGTATTATATCACCGGTTTGCACAACTAGGTAAAAACAGATTTCAATGGAAACACTATTTGCCCTGAATGTGAAAGAAAAGCCATGTTCAGCAAATGTGCCTTTATTTCTTCCTTATTTTTAAACTAATAAGAGTTTTGAAACTCTTAGAACAATAATTTATTTTGTGGTAATGAGAGATAATCAGCAATTTCCCTTGTAAAATTAATATCAGATGAGTTGAATGCACTGAATGTAGCTTGGTACTAAACTCTGTACATCTTTATAGGTTAAAACCCAGGGCGGGTCTGGTTTTTTTTTTAACATCCTCTAAGGTGACGTTTCCTGACAATGAGAACAAGCCATTAGTGGGACAGAAGTTGTATTCAGAAGTTGTGGGTGCTTCATTGCTGGAGGTTGTTAAGGAGAATGGACAGCCATTTGTCTGACAGGGTCTAGGGCAGGGATCAGCAAACCACGGCTCGAGCCACATGTGGCTCTTTCATCCCTCTGCTGCGGCTCCCTGTTGCTCAAAATATGTTTCACAACTGCCAATGTATGACACCTGCCAGCACCTGATGTATTGAACTTTTCCACCAACCATGGATAAATCCAAGAAAAATTTCAGAAGAAAACAGAACATTTCATTCAAACACGTACGCTAGTTTTGTGGTCACTCAGGAATAGTCAGGCACGAGAAGGATTTTGGGGGTCCCGGGGTTTTCTTTTCTGTGGGAAATGGGTCCAAATGGCTCTTTGAGTATTTAAGGTTGCCAACCCCTGGTCTAGGGCCGTAATGGCGAACCTTTGGCACGCATGCCACAGGTGGCACACGGAGCCATTTCTTAGGGCCCGGGAGGCGTTGCCCTGTCAGTTCCAGCGTGCATGCATTCGCTGGCCAGCTGATTTTGACCTTCATTTTCGGCCATTTTTGTCTGAAAAACAACCCAACACACAAACCGGAAGTTCGGGAATGGAGTCTGGTTTGTGCGGTGGGCTGTTTTCCCTGAAGCCTCTGGAGGGTGAAAAATGGCCCATCACACAAACCGGAAGCCCTCTCCAGACTTTTAAGAAAACCTCTGGAGCCTGAGGAGGGCAAAATTCCCCCCCCACACACACACATGCAGGTAGAGTGCCACTCGCACATGCGTGGTGGGTGGCTAGGTTGCTTGCAAACGCGCAGGTGGGCGTGCGTGCACATGTGTACAATAGTGTGTGCAGATATAGTTTTGGCACACCTTAAGAAAAAGGTTAGCCATCACTGGTCTAGGGTTTTCTGTGTGAGCAGGACTAGAAGACCTCCAAGGTCCCTTCCAATTCTCTCATTCGGTTGGTTTACACAATCTGTTGCATTCACAAGGATCTTCTGAGCAACGCTCAAGGTTTTTAACCTGTTTCCAAATGTTGACTTCAATGAGTCAGCCCGATGGCATAGTGCTAACTTTGGAAAGTTAAGAGATGTTCAAAATTAGAAAGGGGAAGGGAAAGGGAAAGCCATTTTAGAAATTGTTATCACAGTGAATGTTCCAGAACCATAAAGATCATTACTTTCTAAAATTATTCATCTGTGAGGCATTTTGATTTTCTTACGAGTTATGTGACTCTAGTTAATTAGTGCTGCTATTTTTAAATCTCTGATACCATCCATTTTTCTGTGTGGCTTGCTTTGTGAATGCTGGTGGAATAATTGCTTTCTTCTTGATAATTCCTTGATTAGATTGTTGTTTATGGCTTGATTTCCACTTAGATACAAGCAGAGAGCAAACACTACTCCCTGCTAGCACTGATGATGTTACCTAGTTGGGTAATGAAATGTTTGCAAGAAAACAATCCAGCTCGGAAAGCACCAAGAACTCCATAGTCGTCGTCCTCCTCCTCGTCCTCGTCCTCGTCCTCCTCGTCGTCTTCCTCCTCCTCTCTGAAAACCCCATTCCCTTCTAACACTTATGGTGTTTCCTAGATTGGTAATGAAACATTTGCAAGGAAACAACCAAGCTCAGAGAGTACCAAGCATTCCATAGTTTCAACTCTGAGCTGCAAATATTCTCTTCTATTGTTACCAAAAGGTATTGAGTTGAGTATATTTGGGTTGTCCCAAAAATATCAGTCATGGTTAGCAAACCACTATAAGCTTGTTGAGATAATGCTAAGTTACTCAGGATTGGTTACTGAATAAACAAACCACACTTGGCTTGGTTCAGACAACATACATATAGAGCCGAGGTGGCACAGTGGTTAGAGTGCAGTACTGCAGGCTACTTCACCTGACTGCTAGCCGCAGTTCAAATCTCACCAGCTCAAGGTTGACTCATCCTTTTATCCTTCTGAGGTGGGTAAAATGAGGACCCAGATTGTTGTGGGGAAGAGGCTGATTCTGTAAACCGCTTAGAGAGGGCTGTAAAGCACTGTGAAGCGGTATATAAGTCTAAGTGCTATTGTTATCTTCCTTCCTTCCTATTAGAATGCAGTATTGCAGGCTCTCTGCCCAGTGCCATGAGTTCAATTCTCTCTTGCTCATGGTTGCCTCAGCCTTCCATCCTTCCGAGGTGGGTAAAATGAGGACCCAGATTGTTGGGGGCAAATAGGCTGGCTCTCTAATCCACTTAGAGAGGGCTGTAAAGCACTTTAAAGCGGTATATAAGTCTAAGTGTGTGTGTGCTTGTTTGCTTGCTTGCTTGCTTCGTTCCTTCCTGTTAGAATGCAGTATTGCAGGCTAACTTTGTCCACTGCCAAGCGTTCAATTCTTGCTGGCTCAAATTTGATTCAGCTTTCCATCCTTTCGAGGTGGGTAAAATAAGGACCCAAATTGTTGGGGGCAAGAAGCTAATTCTTTAAACCGCTTAGAGAGGGCTGTAAAAGCAAACCAATTGAGAGTCAACGTAACACAGTGTAAATCGTCAGCCAAATATTACATTATTTTTGCAGAGAGAAGCAACAAAGATGATTATATGGCTGGAGACTAAAACATATGAAGAATAGTTGGAGGAAGTGGGTATGTAGGCTAGTGAAAAGAAGGACTAAGAGAGCTCTCCTCTCCTCTCTCTCTCTCTCTTTCTCTCTCTCTCTCTCTCTCTCCCTCCCTCCCTCCCTCCTTCCCTCCCCCCCTCTCTCTCCCCCGCTCCAAGGTCCCTTTCAATTCTGTTATTCTGTTCTGTTCCTTGTGATGGATCTTCTCTTAATGACCCCCTTGAGGTTTACTTGATGGAAGGCCTTCAAGGGCAATAAGAAGCAGCCATTTAAATGTGTCATAATGTCTGTTTAAATTTTTCACAGTGCTGGAAGAATAAAGTCTCCAGGATATTACGGAAATTAAAATGGACTTGGAGATCAGCCAAGATCAGTGGTCTGATATTTGGAGTTTTCATTTATGAACAGGTTTGCAGAGATCTATGCAAATATCAGTTTTATCTTTAGGATCTTTAGGGTGAATGTGGAACATGGTATATGCAGGAGAAAAATGGCAAAAATGATTTTTTTTGAGGACCACAACGGCTCTTCAACCAGCAGGGCCAAGGATCGTACTGGGCATTTAGGATCAAGTCTAAGTAGCAATGGGAAAGACCTAAGTTGGCTTTAATATTGACCTCTCAGCGGCTTTCGATACCATCGACCATGGTATCCTTCTGCGACGACTGCGGGAGGTGGGAGTGGGAGGCACCGTGTTACGGTGGTTCTCCTCCTACCTCTCGGACAGGTCGCAGTCGGTGTTAGTGGGAGGGCAGAGATCGTCCCCAAGGCCCCTAAATTATGGGGTGCCGCAGGGTTCGGTCTTATCCCCCCTACTATTCAACATCTACATGAAACCGCTGGGAGAGATCATCCGCAGGCACGGGATTAGATACCATCAATATGCGGACGATACTCAATTGTATCTGTCCGCCCCGTGCCAAATCAATGAAGCGGTTGACGTGATGGGCCGGGGTCTTGAAGCCGTTATGGACTGGATGAGGGTTAACAAGCTTGTGCTCAACCCAGAAAAGACCGAGTGGCTGTTGTGTTTTCCTCCCAAAGATTTGGCCAATATTCCAACACTCAGGCTGGGGGGTCAAATTTTACACCCCTCAGAGAGGGTCCGCAACTTGGGAGTCCTCCTGGATCCACAGCTGTCATTCGACCACCATTTAACGGCTGTGACCAGGGGGGCATTCGCCCAGGTACGCCTGGTGCGCCAGTTGCGACCCTACCTGAATCGGGAGGCCCTCACAACAGTCACTCGGGCCCTTGTGACCTCTAGGCTGGAATACTGCAATGTGCTCTACATGGGGCTGCCCTTGAGGAGCATCCGGCGACTTCAGCTAGTGCAGAACGCAGCCGCGCGAGTGATCGCGGGTGCACCTCGATTCACCCGCATAACACCTATCCTCCGCGAGCTGCGCTAGCTACCTGTCGATCTCCGGATGCGCTTCAAGGTGCTATTAATCACCCATAAAGCCCTACATGGCAGTGGATCTGGCTACTTGAGAGACCGCCTTCTGCCAATTACCTCCCTACGACCTATAAGATCCCATAGACTAGGCCTCCTCCGCATTCCATCGGCCAGCCAGTGTCGGCTGGCAACTACAAGGAGGAGGGCCTTCTCAGCAGTAGCCCCGACCCTTTGGAACGAGCTCCCCGTGGAGATTCGTACCCTCTCCACCGTCCAGGCCTTCCGCATAGCCGTGAAGAACTGGCTCGCCCGTCAGGCCTGGGGATAAGGATCGCTACCCCGCCCGAATGATGAATGCATGTTGTTTACTATTTTATTATATGTTGTTGTCTTAATGTTGTATTCCCCCCTCCCTGGTTTCCTGTGAGCCGCCCTGAGTCCCCTCAGGGAAAAGGGCGGCCTACAAATGCTAATAAACCTAAACCTAAACCTAATATAAATGTATTTAAAATGGAATCAATGAAATAGACTCCTCTTCAGATGTTTAACCTTTCCTCTCTTCAGTCATATTAAAAAGAACCATTTGAAAGCCATCTATGGCTATGGAGGCCTCAACTGTGGTTCTACAGCCTCAACTGTGGTTCTACAGTTTGGTGTTTAAATGTAAGGAAAATCTTCCTTATGGTATGATCTGCCCAACAATGGAATGGAGGCTGTGAGTTCTCCATCTCTGTGGATTTTTGAAAAAAGGCTTTGGTTGAAAGCTGATTAATCTGCTTATCATGGATGCTACTTCATCCAGTTTCTTTCTCTCTGGCTGGGTACAATTATTGCCCGATTGATCGATTAATTCATTATGTGCCATCAAATCATCCTCCACTCCTAGCAACTATATGGATAGATTTTCTCCATGATGATCTAGAGAACCCAAATAAGGAAACGCTCTCGGGAGCTTTGAATTCCCGAAAGTTAAACTTTATTGGATACACCATTTTGGTACTGAGGAAACAAAACCAGCTCTGGCTTTTCCATGCAAAGACTTGCCTAGTTATAATAGCTTCCCTTTTTCTCCACTCTTGGGTGATGACATTGTCCAATGATGAGACGTCTTTTTGTTATGGGAACAGTCCACCTCCTTCTCAAGCACCTGCAATGGTGACCTTGATAGTTTCCAGGCTCTCACGATCTCCGCACACAGTCTCTCAGTCTTTTTTGACCTTTTTATTTTTATTCTAGAGAAAACCTTGAAATGACTTAAGGCAGGGAAGCCTGCCTTAAAAAAATCTCAAAAAATATGAAAATCTCACAATGCAGTTCACTTCTAAAGGGCACCACTCATGTTTTTACAACATTTACAACAACAGCAAAGCAGCAGAGTGGCAGCTGAGTTGCAACATGTAAAACTTCTCACCGCTGTGAGAATTGCTGGCATTGCGCAGTATGTGCGAAATTTAAACAAAATGAAACAAAAATGCATATATTTTTTTCCAATCATGATCTCATACTGATCCCGATTTGAAAAAACACTTTCAACTCTTAACCTCACCTGGTCCCTCCGCTTAAATTTTCCATTTGCTTTCTGTGACTCATAGTCCGCAAAAACTTTCAAAAGCACACTTTGTTCTCTGCAAAACATTCGCAGTTTAAGCATCTTTGAAATTAAGGAACACAGTGATTCTGATACAGGATCCATCCACTTATTTTAACACTGGATTCCTTGGTTTTTTTACTTCCACTCCTAAATTCTTTTTGGCATCTTTTCTTTGTTCTTGGTCTCCGTTGCCTCCTGCATCTCTCTCTTTTGCGAAGAAAGTGAGCCATATATTCCAACTCGTGAAATGCCCAGAGTCCAAAAACCTGTGCAAATGATTCAGAAGGCTTCTTTTAAAACTCTCCCATGCCCTCTATTAAAACTCTTAAATGTTAGAGCTTTTAAAAAAAGAGCTTTACTCTCTGGCAGACGATCAAAGCCGCAACGTGTTTCTAAAGTCTAAAAAAAAATGTGTTTCATCTTCGTATTGGTTTTTTGAATCCTGTTGGGGTGAATCTGATTTCCCCCCCCTCCTCTTTTTTTAACCCAGCTTGATGATGGAATAGTCAATAGGTTGATTATGGGATAGCATCAAGGGCAGAAGACCTGTAAAAATGACTCAGTTCATGGTTATCTGTTTGGGGATTACAGCAGAGATTAGACACTTTGATGAAGGCAAAAGGTATTTGATGAAAGGATCCTGAAGAAAGCAGCCTCTTTTTCATACCGAGCTTCATCTTGGTGCAATTATAAAAATCAGGAAGGGGAGAATCTTTCTCTCTTGACAGCTGGGATGAAAGGGCTCATCGTTTAATGTATTATGCTTGATATAAACTGGTCTGGAATTAAATCTTTTGCCCATTGCTCAAAATTATGTATCTTCTTCTCTCTTTGGCCCGTTTTTTAACCTCTTAGCTGCTTATCATATGGTTTATGTCTAAAATGGTCTAGGGTCTCCTGCTTGGGCTAGAAGACCTCCAAGGTCCCTTCCAACTTTCTATTCCATTCCATCCCATCCCATCCCATCCCATTCCATTCTATTCCATTCTATTCCATTCCATTCCACCCTATTCTATTCTATTCTCTACTCTACTCTACTCATTTCATTTCATATATGTATGTATATTATATGTTCATGTATGTCTGTATATCTGCCTGCCTGCCTGCCTGCCTATCATCTATCTGTCTGTCTGTCTGTCTGTCTGTCTGTCTGTCTGTCTACCTACCTACCTATCTACCTACCTACGACATGTACAACCACAATGTCAATGCGTAGCATACTCAGCAGAAGTCACTCCAGGATCCCATCATAAAAGCAGCAGTGCAGAAAATATTCTCGTATTTTTGAGTGAAAAAGTATGAGAAGAAATGGGTTGGCACATGTATTCCTTGAGTGAGACAGGCATCCCACAGAGAGACATAATACTCTGCTAAATCCACCACTGGTTTGTGCATAATGATAAACTCCGTTCCAGCATTATGTGTCTCCGCTTCCTTCTTTTCTGACAAAAGGATGAAGAGGCAACTGTCATCATCGTACACTTCCATTTTCAACTCATTAATTTTGTCTTATGTGTGAAAAAGGACCGGAGGTTAATTCCAGTCATATCTGGATCCTTACTTTAATATTAAAGAAGAAAGTTTCTATAGTTGTACTTATAATTAAATTATGCTATTGTGCTGAGAATTATTGGTAAACAAGTAGAAATAATGTAGTGGAATAAGTTCTCCATGGCTGTATTTTTTGTAAAGTAATTTTTAAAAAGATAATTGCAATACTGTACAAACTAAAGGAAGTTTGTATAGTACAACTTGCTCTCTCCTCCCTCTCCCCTCCTTTCCCCTCCCCTTCCCTCCCTCTCCTCTCCCTAACCCTTCCCCCTCATGATCCGCTTTATCTTGCCCTTCCCACCTCCCTATTCCCCTTCCTGTCCCCCCTCTCCCTCTCCCTCTCCCTCTTCATCTCTCTCCACTTCCCCGACTCTTTTCCTGATCCTCAACCTCACCCTTATCCTTTTATTTGCAGATTTTTATTGTTTTTTCTTTCCATAACATCTTACAATCATCACATCAACATTGTTATGTCATCATATCTGTACATATCAATCTTATTTTGCTTCTATATTTACATACATTTATCTACAGTTCTATACATTTCTCTATTGTTTCTGGGCTGAATTAATTTGTTTTGCAACCATTTGTACCAATTATCCCATATTTCATAATATTCAGACTCTTCTTTGTCTTTTAATTTTAGTGTTAACGTTTCCATTTCTGCACAATCCAAAATTTTCTGAATCACTAATTCATCAGGGGGAATGTTACTTTGTTTCCAGCATTGGGCAAACATTATTCTAGCTGTAGTCAGAAGTATGTATTTAATTTTCTTTCTATATTTCCTCTTGGTTATTCCCAGCAGAAAGAGTTCGGATTTGTATTTTATTCGTTCCTCTGTCATTTGTTGTACCCATTTCCAAATTTTCATCCAATATTTTTGAGTTTCTGAGCGAGTCCATCATATATGAGAGAAAGTCCCTTGCATTTTTTTGCACTTCCAGCAAGTCGGATTCATGTACATTTTGGCCAATCTCATTGGTGGTAAATGCCAACGATACATGTTTTCTTTGAGTGCTACTGATCGTGTTAGCTTATAATTTGTGTTCCAAATACTTTCCTTCTGAACCTCACCCTTATCCTAACTTTCACCTTCACCCTCATCCCAACCCAAACTTCCCACCCCCACTTACCCCACTGATCGCTGGTTACCAAAAAAAGGGAGGGTTCCCCACTAGAGACCAGAAGACCCTCTGAAGACCAAGGTGCCCCTTGGAGGCATCTTCACTCTGATAACTGATAACTGGCAGTTTAGCCTGCAGGTGTGAAGTCACAAAGCCTTTGGGATCTCCAAGGAGATGGCCCACCTCCCTTTAGTCCCCTATCAGAGAGGTCACCTGCTCCACCTTTTCTATCTTCCCAATGCCAGACAAACATCTCTAGAAAGCAGTCACCAACTGGTGGTCTGTGGACCACTGATGGTCCGTGAATTTTTTTTGGTGGTCTACAGAAAAATTATTTACATTTTTTATATTGCACTAAATCAAGGCTCCTCAAACTATGGCCCCTGGCATAAATATGTGCAATGAATGCTTGTGTTGCTGCAGAGTCTCCCCATTCGGTGCCTTTTTGTGTGGGTCGGAGGGGGGCAGAAATTCTGACTTGGGGTCTGCTTCAGCCTCCTGGTGTGGGACTTTGGGTGAAGGCTGGAGGGAAAATCCGCTGGTGATGAAGAGCCAGAGGGATTCATTCCAGTGGGACAGCATCATGGCCTGGAATTGGCTGACCATCTCAGCCCACTGAGCCTCCAGGTGCCAGTACCTGGCCTTGCACTCCCACACATCTTCCCTCTGCTTGGAAAGCCTATGCTCGTAGTCCTCAGTGAGGTGCTTCCGCTGAGCCTCCTTCTCGGTCAGATCCAATTTGAACTCAGCTGTTTTGCCAACTCTTTCTCATGGCTACTTAGCTCCAGCAACTGCTTCCTGTTGGGGCCCTAAGGAGCCCGGGTGGGCAGGGGAGAGTGGTTGAGAGGGGCGAGCAGAGGCCAGTGAGGCGCCCCTCGACATGAGTAACTTCAAGTTGGCCACACCCACCCAGTCACATGACCAGCTAACCACGCCCACCTAGCCGGTCATTAGGCAGATCATATTAGTGGTCCGCGGGATTTAAAATTATGAATTTAGTGGGTCTAAAAGGTTGGGGACTCCTGATCTAGGAAGCCATCAAACCAATCTCTAAAAGCTGCTTCTTTGGGTGTAGTAGACTGCCTATACCAAGAATTCTGACTTTCAGGTGCCTTGGAGAATAGCTTGACCTCCTCCTCTCTCAAATATTGGAAGGCTGCTATCCTGTCTCCCCTGGTCCTTCTCTTCATTAGACTAGCCGTGCCCAGTTCCTGCAATTGTTCATCGTATGTTTTAGCCTCCAGTCCCCTAATCCTCTTGGTTGCTCTTCTCTGCACTCTTTCTAGAGTCTCAACATCTTTTTTTATAGTGTGGTGACCAAAACTGGATACAATATTATAGGTGTGGTCTTATTAGAGCTTTATGGAGTGGTATTAGTACCTCCCTTGATCTTGATTGTATCCTTCTGTTAATGCAACTTAGGATCTCATTGGCTTTTTTGGCTGCTGCTGCACACTGTTGGCTCCTATCTAACTGGTTGTCCACTAAGACGCCAAGATCCCTCTCACTGTCACTGCTATTAAGCCTGGTTTCACCCAGTCTATATGTGTCCTTTTGGTTTTTCTTGCCTAAGAGTAAGACTTTACTTTTCTCTACATTGAATTTATTAAGCAGGACAGTTGTTAAATGTGCCACACCTGGTTATTAGGACTTTTTTTGCCACGGTTGCTGAGTAAATCATGTTGTTAAGTGAACCGTGCCATTGTTAAGTGAATCTGGGTTCCCCCATTGACTTTGCTTGTTAGAGGTCAGCTGACAATGTGACAAATCACCTGGGACTCCACGACCATCATAAATATATGTTGGTGGCCAGAGAGTGGTTGAATTTTGATCAGGTGACCGTGAGGAATGTTGCGAGGGTGAGGATTGGTTATAAGACAATTTTGTCAGTGGAGTTGTAACTGCGAATGGTCACTGAATGAATGGCGGTAAGTTGAGGATTACCTGCATTGATTAAATGTGTTCTTATTCTTATCTTGCCTTGCTTAATCAGAATTCAGTTGTTCTCGAATAATGCTGTTAATGTTGAATTCAGTACTCCAGTAATTCTGATCGAATATTGTCGATCAGAAAGGTCGGCAGTTTGGCGGTTCGAATCCCTAGCGGTGCATAACGGAGTGAGCTCCCGTTACTTGTCCCAGCTTCTGCCAACCTAGCAGTTTGAAAACACGTAAAAAATGCAAGCAGGAAAATAGGAACCACCTTTGGTGGGAAGGTAACAGCATTCCGTGTGCCTTTGGCATTTAGTCATACTGGAGACGTCTTCAGACAGCGCTGGCTCTTTGGCTTTGAAACGGAGATGAGCACCGCCCCCTAGAGTTGGAAATCTCTAGCACATAGGTGCAAGGGGAACCTTTATTTTTTGCTGTCTGATAGGTTCTCTTAATTCTTCTTAAATGCTGGTTTTGACTTTGCTGTTTCTCAAATGGGCCACTATCTAAAAAGGTTAAAATCATGGCAACTGGATCAAAGTTTGTTAATCTGAGATGTTTATTACTCATCCAGATAACTTCATCAGTCAAAATAAAATAAAAATAGTTAGCGAGAGAGTCTTTGGAATGTACTAACTCTTGCTATACCGACTGAAGTGGTTTCTACGCATTTCAATTTATCAATGAAAATTCAATCATCCAGGCCAAAAATATCCAAAAAGGTTATTTCATGGCCCTGGACAAAAGGTTGGTTTGATTGGAAACCTTTTGTTACCCATCTGAGTAATTTGAGCCACTCCTTAATTCATCAGTTATTGGGGGGGGGGGTGGCTTCTCCTTATGGATCTACAGTCTAGAAGAGACAATGGAGGAAAAAGTGAAATTTGATGGGAAGAGCAAATAAAGGAGTTATTAACGTGATTTGGCAGTTCTTATGTAATGGGTGACGTTTGGGGATGAGAAAAATCTAGAGATCCAGCTGCTCTTTCAGTAGTCTTGCAAAAAATTCATTTCCCCCTGTGGTGGAATCTGCAGAGCAGATGTGGTATTCAGCCAGTTCTGACCAGTTCTGGAGAACCGGTAGCAGAAAGTTTGAGTAGTTCAGAGAACCAGCAAATGCCATTTCTGGCTGGCCCCGCCCCCATCTATTCTCCATCTCCCGAGTCCCAGCTGATTGGGAGGAAATGGGGATTTTGCAGTATCCTTCCCCTGCCACGGCCACCAAATCAAACCACACCCACCAAGCCATGCCTGCAGAACCGGTAGTAAAAAGTTTTGAATCCTACCACTGCTGCAGAGAGGCTATGGGGTACTGCCTGAAAGCCTTCTCTTTGCCATAAGTGTCATGACAAGAGAGGAAATGGTGAATTCTAATCCTGCCTTAGCCATAAAAGCCTCCTGAACCAATCACCTGGAGATGGTGAATTCTAGTTCTGCCTTAGCCATGGCTACTAGCTGAGTGACATTGGGCCAACCATGAGGAGATGGTGAGTTCTAGTCCTGCCTTAAGCATAAAAACCAGCCAATCACCAGGAGTCAGTGAGTTCTAGTCTTGCCTTAAGCAACAAAGCCAACTGGGTCACTTCAGGCCAGTCACCAGGAGTCAGTGAGTTCTAGTCTTGCCTTGGGCCAGTCACTCTCAGCCCAACTCATCTCACTGAAAAATAGGAGAAGCAGGAAGGTGTGTTGGCTATGTTTGCCACATGAGTTATTTGTAAAAATAATAACAGTGGGTTATAAAATAATGGCCCTTAGGCTGTTAAAAGGCCAGCTTGGCTCTACTTACAGTGTCACAAAGGCAAGATTAACTAACGTTCTCAAAAGGCTTTGAATCCCCACCTCCACCCTTCTGAAATTATATCAAAGTGTGCCAGACGGTGCCGAGCCTGTCCCTTATTGGCCAAGCCCTTTACTTCCAGCCCAACGGCTAAATTCTGAATCACACCAGCAAATTAAGCATTGCTTTGTGAGCTGCTGGTGGTTGAAAGGGACACTTTGAATGGCTCCAAACTCAGCAGGTTGCAAAGACATAATCAGGATGACAGGAACAATTAGCCATTCATAATTCTTTATAGCAGCTGATTAAAATCTCTTTATCCTGCTTACCAAGATCAGAAGGTCACATGGCTAGGAAGTAAAAAAAATGAATTGCTGATCTGGTGATAGATAACCAGATAAATAGAAGCCGGCCTTAGTTCTGACAAATCAAGCTCTTTTTAAAAAATTATCGGTATCATTTCCGTAGACTCATCTACCCGTTCTTGGTTCTATAGAAAAACAAATGGGCTAATACACACACACACACACACACACACACACACACACACACACACACACACACACACTTTAACACATCCACCCACGCTATTCCACACTTTTTGGTGCCTTCCTGCTTTTGAAAATTACGCTGAACTCTCTGTAGCTCTTTCTTGATATGTTGCCTTGGTATTTTTCAGTTGGCATGCATTTGGCTTTTTAAAACCTGTAAAATTCCCAAATGAAAGCAGATCACTTTATGACCAACTTTGTTATGCTCATTTGGGGACTGGCCTTTATGGTGTCTGTATAATTTATGCCTGAAAGAATTTGAAACTTTGACAGCAAATGGAGATCTGCAGAGGGAGTGCCAAAAATAATAAAGTGAAGGGAAGGGAAGGGAAGGGAAAGGAAAGGAAAGGAAAGAAGGAAAGGAAAGGAAAGAAGGAAAGAAGGAAAGGAAAGGAAAGGAAAGAAGGAAAGGAAAGGAAAGGTAAGGTAAGGTAAGGTAAGGTAAGGTAAGGTAAAGGTAGCAGCTGTAATGCATGACAAAAGCATAAAGGCTTCTTCATGCAGCCATGGCCAACCTCTTGGCTCTTTCAACATTTGAGTAGACACCCAACTTTTTGGATATCTCTTTTGTCTGAAGCATCACCTCCAAGCTTCAGAAATCTCAAGTTCGAGATTGGCTAGAAGGGCGTGGATTTCTGAAATTTGTTAACAGGTTATGGAAACTGCTTTGACGAGTTAAGCTCAGTGGTCCTCATCCTTAAGATGTCCAGCTCAATGTTTCTCAACCAACTTTAAGATGGGTAGACTTCAAGAACTAGACTGGAAGTTCAGTTATAGCAACTGGACTTCTTTTTTTTTCTTAATTTGAAATGTTTTGCTGCTTATTCAAAGAACTTCTTCAGTCTGAGGATGTTGTGGCCCACCAGTGGCCAGCAGAGCTGGAAGCAGATTCGGACAGTGAAGAGGTTGGGGAGGAACATGGGCCAGTCCTGGAGTCTGGGGAAGGCTCTGATGGGGGCTCTGTGTTGGAGGCAGAGAGGGAGCCAGAGCTGTACGACAGTTATCAGCTGCCTTCAGAGTTTCAGTGAGGCAGAAGAACAGCTGGAGCCTGTTCCCAGTGTATGCATGTGCAGAGTTGCCAGATGAAGGGAACAGCTAAAGAACAGGGGTCAACCCGGGAGTAAGGCCACAGATAGACGATGAATGGCCCCTCCCAGAGGAAATAAAAGAGGAGCGAAAGGGGAGTGGAGTTTGGAGGAGACAATTAGTTCACTTAATTGGTTCGTGACTCTCCGAGACTCCTTGCCAAGTTCTGCAGATCTTGGCCTGGCAGCTCTCCAAGCCAGATAAGGTCTGTGACTGCAAATCCTCCCTCGAAAGACTTTGCTGGATGTGAATGAGCAGAATTCACAGTCAATTAATAACAGGATTTTTTGTTGGGACAAAGAGTTTGCTTCATGCTCTTGGGAAGCCTCGGTGAGAACAGAGGAAGTTGGTTAGGGGGACCCTATATATGTCCTCCATCTAATGAGCCTATTCAGTTAGGTGGGAAATGAAACCACCCTGGAGGACGTATATGGGTGGGGTCCCCCTAACCAATGTGCTCGGAATGAAGCTCCTTGGATCAACAGCAAAACATTTCAAACCAAAAAAGAGCAAAGTCCTGTTCCCATGACTCAACTAGACTAGACTAGACTAGACGTTGGAGGTCTTCTAGTCCAGCCCCCTGTTTAAGTGGGATAATCTATACTATTTCAGAGAAGTGACTGCCCAGTCTCTTCTTAAAAACTTCCAGTGATGGAGCGCACATGATTTCTGGAGGCAACTTCTGTTCCACTGGTTAATTGTCCTCCCTGTTGGGAAGTTTCTCCTTAATTCCAGGTTGCTTCTCTCTTGGATTAGTTTCCATCCATTGTTTCTTGTCCTGCCCTCCGATGCTTTAGAGAATAATTTGGTTTCCTCTTCTTTGTGGCAGCCTTTCAAATACTGGAAGACTGCTATCATGTCACCCCTAACTCTTCTTTTCTCCAGACTACCCAGACCCAAATCCTGCAGCCATCGTCCTTCACATTAAAGGTCCTTTAGGGGCTGCAAATTGCCCAGAGAAGCTTCATTTATTTTTAGCACTTGCCTATGTATATGACATTTCACATTCCTTCGGTTCTAGGACTGTTTACTCTATTTCACATGTTCCTCTCATTTCCCAGCCCCCTCCTCTCTGTAGGTTAAGCTTGTGAGTGGGGCAAGGGGTGGGGGGAAAAAACCTTTGGACCCCCTCTTGCCTCTTCTCATTATTTTTGTCATCCCCCTCCCCGGATGGAGAAAATCATTTGAACTTTTCTGCAAAGCCATGGAGCCAGATTGACTGACTTGAGAACTTTTGTGGAATTGTTGATGTCCACTTAGAGCTGATAGCAATAAAAACACCCAAATCTTCCTTTTTCTTTTCAGGCATGGAGGAGCTGGCTAGAGAGAGCATCAGCTTGCTAGCAAAGCCATCCCAGGAGTCTGAGATCCCCCAGCTCTCCTCATCTGGTGCTATCTTCATCTTGCTCAAATCTGCCCTTGGAGCAGGACTCCTGAATTTCCCCTGGGCCTTCAACAAAGCTGGTGGACTGGCCCCAGCGATCTCCGTGGAACTAGTAAGTGCCAACGGAAAGCTCTCCAGATCTCTTGTGGATTGAACCATCTGAGATCTCTGTGTAGGTTGGATACCTGTGATCTCTTGTGGATTGAACCATCTGAGATTGCTTCTAGATTGTACCTGAGATCTCTTGTAGATTGGAGCACCTGAGGTCTCTTGTAGAGTGGATGCCTGAGATCTCTTGTGGATTGAACCACCTGAGATTTCTTGTGGATTATATACCTGAGATCTCTTGTAGATTGGAGCACCTGAGGTCTCTTGTAGAGTGGATGCCTGAGATCTCTTGTGGATTGAACCATCTGAGATTGCTTCTAGATTGTATACCTGAGATCTCTTGTAGATTGGAGCACCTGAGGTCTCTTGTGGAGTGGATACCTGTGATCTCTTGTGGATTGAACCACCTGAGATCGCTTGTATATTGTATACCTGAGATCTCTTGTGGATTATATACCTGAGATCTCTTGTAGATTGGAGCACCTGAGGTCTCTTGTAGAGTGGATGCCTGAGATCTCTTGTGGATTGAACCACCTGTGATTGCTTGTATATTGTATACCTGAGATCTCTTGTGGATTGGAGCACCTGAGGTCTCTTGTGGATTGTATACCTGAGATCTCTTGTGGATCAGATCCTTGAGATCTCATGCGGATTGGACTACCCTAAGATTTCTTGTAGACTGGGCTACCTTGTCCTCGTAGAATAAATAGTGATAAATTTCAGGTCATTCAGTCCAAACTGTTGATTTGGAAGCAAGTTCCTCATGTGTTTAATAACCTATGAACCAAAGACTAGAGAGGCCCCTCGACAGAAATGCAGCTACATGTAGTCCTTGACTTACAAGCATTTGTTTAGTGACCATTCAAAGTCACTGGCTTTGGCATTGAAGAAAAAGTGACTTGCAGTCGGTCCTCACTCTTATGACTGTTGCAGCAACTGCAAAGTCACGTAGATCAAAATTTGGGTCCTTGGCAACCAGCAAGTGTTTACAATGGTTGTCGTCTTCTGGGATGATGCGGGCAACATGTAGAACCTTCCCATTTGTCTTCTGATGAGGGAAGTCAGTGGGGGAAGCCAGTTCTGCTTAACAACCCTGTGATTCACTTAACAGCTGCAGAGCAGTTAAGTCGTTAACGACCGCTTGGCTTTGCCATGGAAATTTTGATCCTAAGTGTGATTGTACTATCAGTTGAGGGTTACCTGTATCTGCCTGGCAATGCTTCGTTCTGACTTGGCATCTTTCTCTTCCTACAGCCCAGCTGTGCATAAAAAGCTATTTTATGCCATTTGAAAAACATGTTCAACTGAGCTATCCCATTCAGTGTGGAGAAGGGACATTGAAAAAGCCTGCTGGCACTTCATTTAAGGATGAATAATTAAAATTAATGGTGCATTATTTATATTTGTGTGCTGTTCTGTTCCTTCCCTGTCCCCTGCATATCCCATAAAACACAGTGTTATGGTCTGTTCTTTATTTAACCACAACATTGACTTTAACAATCATACAAGAAAGGTTAGGTTCAAGGAGGAAAAATATATAATTTAGTGGAATTTGGAGTGGATCTCTCTTAAAATAATCTACATTTCAAACCACTTTGAGGTTGCTTGATGTCCTTGGGCAATGTGATTTTCAGTAGGTATAAGGTGGCCCAAACCTTTACACTACAAAAGGAACAATTCTGGAGATTGTGAAAATATGTCCAAAGCTGCATTGGTCCAAAATCCACAGCTGGTGGGTAGCTTTATTGCCGTGGCACGACAAAACCGCGCTCCACTAAAGCGCGCTCGATTAAACCACGTCGCTGACGTCATCAGCAGGGCGACAACAGCGACTGCGGAGAAAAAAGGGCGCTTTAAATAGCGCTTTGAAAGCAAGCCGATTCAAGTTAAGGTAAGGGTTAGGTTTAGGGTTAGGGTTAGGGTTAGGTTAAGGGTTAGGATTAGGTTTAGGGTTAGGTTAAGGGTTAGGTTTAGGGTTAGGTTTAGGATTAGGTTTAGGGGAGTTAGGTTTAGGTTTAGGGGTTAATTTTAGCTTTAGCGTTTACAGCGTGCTTTTTTCGTCGCGCTGTGATGACGTCAGCTACGCGGTTTTGTCGAGCGCGCTTTAGTCGAACGCGGTTTTGTGGTGGAACCCTTTATTGCAACCAGCAATGTAACATAATAATGTAACCTAATAACATGTTCAGTTTTTTCCATTTCTCCATTTGAATTTCTCATCAGGCGAGGTCTGTCTGTCTTTCTGTCTCTCTCTCTCTCTCTCTCTCTCTCTCTCTTTCTTTCTTTCTCTCTTTCTTTCTATCTCACTCTTTATCTCTCTCTCTCTCTTCCTCCCACTCTCTGTCTCTCTCTCTCTCTCTCTCTCTCTTTCTCTCTCTGTCTGTCTTTCTCTCTTTATCTCTGTCTCTCTTTCTCTTTCTGTCTCTCTCTGTCTCTCTTTTTCTCTTTCTCCCTCTGTCTCTCTTTCTCTCTTTTTCTCTTTCTCCCTCTGCCTCTCTTTCTCTCTTTCTCTGTCTCTCCTCTCTGTCTCTCTCTATGTGTGTCTCTGTGTGTCTGTCTATCTGTCTGTCTGTCAGTCTCTCTGTCTCTCTGTCTCTCTCTTTCTTTCTCTCTTTGTCTGTCTGTCTGCCTGTCTCTCTGTGTGTCTGTGTGTCTGTCTGTCTGTCTGTCTGTCTGTCTCTCTCTCTCTCTCTCTCTCTCTCTCACACACACACACACACACACACACATAGAACACCACCAGCAGGCAAGTCAAAAATAAGTCCTGAGATGTATACGTCCATATAAACACCCTGAGAAAGTTATACATGTGTCCAAATTCTCCACATTTTAAAGAATATGGTCCTTTTGTGTCCAACTCCACACTACTTAGTTGCATCAAGAACACAAAATGGCTTGTCTTGTGTTATAGTAAAGGCTAATATATTTACAGTTGCATTGATCCATGAAAATTTAAGCCTTAACACATTTTATTTATTTTTCTATAAAGTTGTAAAGAAATCATATATTTGAACTTCAAACAGGATTGGGTTTCTTTTGGTGAAAAGCTGTTTTGTAATATTCAGCCAATGCCAAAGCTCTGAAGCTGGCTACGTTCTGATGGACACTTTTTTCTGAGAGCTCGCTTGGTAAGAAGCAAGAATCAACCTTCTCAAACATCTAAAGAAGAGCCAACCTTCTCAAATATCTAAAGAAACGCCAACCTTCTCAAACATCTAAAGAAGAGCCAACCTTCTCAAACATCTAAAGAAGAGCCAACCTTCTTAAATATCTAAAAACAACCAACCTTTTCAAACAGAAGAAGAACCAACCTTCTCAAACATCAAAAGAAGAACCAACCTTCTCAAACATCTAAAGAAGAACCAACCTTCTCAAACATCTAAAGAACAAATCTTCTCAAACATCTAAAGAAGAACCAACTTTCTCATACATATAAATAAATCTTCAGCAGCAGTTCTCTCAATTTGATCTCTCTTAAGGATGAAGACTTGGTGTGCATCACATACCTAGACTGGACTAAGGGCATTTGTGATCTGCTGTTTTGTGGGGAACCTGGTCATTGACTTAATCTGTTGAGTGAACCAAGCCATCATGTTAATGTAGATGATTTGGGTATAACGTAGAATGTATATGTGGACAATATGTTGGGCTAACCTGGGTTTAACATGTTGTGTGAACTTGGTGTAATGTATCAAGTGGATGGGCCAATGGTAAGAGGTCCACCATGTGCCTTCCATAGAAATGCAAGTAGTGGCTACCCAAGGTAATTCTTAGAGACACTCCTTAGACTTCAGAACCATGGACAGGGACACATTTCATTGACTTGTTTTCAGTTGACTCCTACAGTACTTTTCTTTCTTTCTTTTTTTTTTATAATTATTTTTATTTTTTATTACATAGACAACAATGGGAAAGGGAGAGGATGGAGAGAAAAAAAAAGGGGGGGGGAAACCCATCTTCACATACAATATGTCATTTAATCACAGTACTTTTCTTCAGTGTCTTCTTCTCTTGTCTCTCCTGGCAGGGATCTTTGATATTCCTCATTAGCGGCTTAGTAATCTTGGGTTATGCTGCTTCCATCAGCACCCAGACAACCTACCAAGGTGTGGTGAGAGAAATCTGTGGGTCAGCTGTGGGCAAGCTTTGCGAAGTCTGCTTCATCTTGAACCTCTTCATGATCTCCGTGGCCTTCCTCAGAGTTATGGGAGACCAACTAGAAAAATGTGAGACCTGGATTCCCTTGGACCTTGCTAACTCAGCTTTGGTACTCAGAAGTCTTTTTTGGCTGGGTGAGATGGTGGGAATGGTAGAGGAGGTGACTTCATTTTTTTCACCTTATTTTCTAAGAATTCCTCCGGGCCTTACATAGGACACAGAGATTGTCCATGAAAAAAAAAAGCTGAGGTCCAGGAATGGTGTCCTGCAGGTCTCCAGATTCTTAGCAGATAAAAAATTGCATGAAAAAACAAAATGAATCAAGTCAGTGGGGACTTGAAACCTCATTGGGCATGCCAGTTACTCCATGTACCCATTTTAGAATGGAGAACAAATTCTGGTAGATCAAATTGAACTCTACTGTCCTGAATCTAATCCTTCTATGAAGCTCGGAGGAATTGCATCAGGAGAAACCAAGCACCTTGGGATATATGCTTTAAATCAGGGGTGTCCAACCTTGGCAAATTTAAGACTTGTGACTTCACCTCCCAGAATTCCCCAACCACCATGGCTGGCTGGGGAATTCTGGTGTCAGGCCTGGAAGCCATCTTTTGCATTGAGCCTTCAGGCCAGCCACACTTAATGCTTTGGGAAAATGGGAGGGGGGATTGTATGGAGTATGGGAGATATATAGTCATAATAACATTCCTTTCTCAGAGAGTCAAGAACACCTTGCCCCACACCTGGAGTGGTGTGACTGGGAGGCATCTTCAGTTGGTACAGGGAATTCCCAAGCCAGCCATGGTGGTTGGGGAATTCTGGGAGGTGAATTCTGGGGAGGGAGGGAGGGAGGGAGGGAGGGAGGGGAGGAAAATAGCAATAGCACTTAGACTTATATACCATTTCTCAGTGTTTACAGCCCTCTCTAAGCGCTTTACAGAGTCAGCCTATTTCCCCCAACAATCTGGGTCCTCATTTTACCCACCTCGGAAGGGTGGAAGGCTGAGTCAACCTTGAGCCGGTGAGATTTGAACTGCCAAACTGCAGCTAGCAGTCAGTTGAAGTAGCCTGCAGTACTGCACTCTAACCACTGCACCACCTTGGCTCTGTTTCGTTGGAAAATACCCTTTTCATGGTCTGTTGTAACTTGGAACGATTGCTAAATGGTTGGTCAAAACCCGAGGACTGCCTGTAGGTTAAACTAAACAGAGTAGAAGAAGACCAACGGATAAATTGGTCCGATTCAAAAGCCTTCGGATACATTCCTGCCCTCTACTAACTGTGCCCTTTCCTAACTCCTTCCCAGTATGTGACTCTTTCTCCATCAACAAAACCCAGAATGGAGACACTTTTCGCCAGCCGTGGTTTATCGACCAACGTTTCACCTTGTCCACCTTGTGCCTCCTGGTTATTTTCCCACTCTCCATCCCAAGACAAATTGGTTTCCAAAAATATACAAGGTAAGGAAGAGTTCAAAGGGCCCAGTTTTGGAACTGGGGTAGGCCAGGGATGAAGTCTAGCCCCAACTTGGAACAGATTTATATCCTCAGGTGTTGTGGCCTGTCGGCTGCCAGCCCCACTGATAGCCGAATCAGAGGAGGAGGAGGCATGGGAGTGAGGGTCAGCATCAGGGCAACCTGAGAGCTCCGTGGGGGAAGAGGGAATGGAGGTGGCAGAGAGAGAGAGACAGAGAGAGAGACAGAGAGAGAGACAGAGAGAGAGAGACAGAGAGAGAGAGAGAGACAGAGAGACAGAGACAGAGAGACAGAGACAGAGACAGAGACAGAGAGACAGAGACAGAGATGGAGCCCTGGCCCGTCCGTCAGACGTCAGATGGAGAGTAAACAGCCCACAGGTCTGGAGATGGCTGATGAGGAAAAGGAGGAACAGCTGGGTCCAGTGCTTGACGTGTGGATGTGCAGAAGGCAGAGGAGAGGAGAGCAGTGGAAATCTATGGGCCGATCCTTGGGACGGAAGAGCCACCACTGCTAGTGAAGTTCCACTAGCTCTGGGGATAAAAGGCAGGGGGCGGAGATGAATAGATGTGGCAGAGGAGAGGAGAGCAGTGGAAATCTATGGGCCGGTCCTTGGGACAGAAGAGCCATCGCTGCTAGTGAAGTTCCACTCTAGCTCTGGGGATAAAAGGCAGGGGGTGGAGATGAATAGAAGTGGCAGAGAAGAGGAGAGCAGTGGAAATCTATGGGCCGGTCCTTGGGACAGAAGAGCCATCGCTGCTAGTGAAGTTCCACTCTAGCTCTGGGGATAAAAGGCAGGGGGTGGAGATGAATAGAAGTGGCAGAGAAGAGGAGAGCAGTGGAAATCTATGGGCCGGTCCTTGGGACAGAAGAGCCACCGTTGCTAGTGAAGCTCCACTCTAGCTCTGGGGATAAAAGGCAGGGGGTGGAGATGAATAGAAGTGGCAGAGAAGAGGAGAGCAGTGGAAATCTATGGGCCGGTCCTTGGGACAGAAGAGCCACCTTTCCTAGTGAAGTTCCACTCTAGCTCTGGGGATCAAAGGCAGGGGGTGGAGATGAATAGATGTGACAGACAACTATTCATCTCCCAGCTGGATGGACTTGTTAGCCTGCGATAAGAGAGAAACTCCTAATTAAAGGAATCTTTGAGTTCACTTCAGAGGGGTGGTCATGTTTGGGGAAACGGTCAGAACTCTGGGTATGTTTTGGAGGAAGTGAAACAGAATATGGGTTTTACCCTGGTTTGACAGAATAAGGTGCAAAACAAGAAGGCAGAATATAGAAGAATAGGGTTGGAAGGGACCTTGGAGATCTTCTAGTCCAACCCCTTGCTGAAGATCTTATACCTTTCCAGACAAATGGTTGCCAAGTCTTTTCTCGAAAACTTCCTGTGATGGAGCACCCACCACTTCCTGCATTCAATGACTTCATTTTATGATAGTTTTGCTGAACATCTAGTTTTTGGCATAGTTTTGCCCATAGAGTTTGCTTAATGACCACGACCTTTGCCCAGCGAGTGCAGCAGTGGCAGCTTTACAACTGTGGTGTTTGCTTAATGACTGCTGCAAAAAACACAACGTCGGACTCGTCACATGAGTATTTTACGACCGTCAAAGCTTACTACCTTAATGGGCAGGCTCCATTATAGTCATATAACAGAATAACAGAGTTGGAAGGTCCCTTGTAGGTCATCTAGTCCAACCCTCATCCCAAGCAGGAGACTCTACTCCATTTCTGACAAAGGGAAGTCCAGTCTCTTCTTGAAAGCCTTCAGTGATGAAGCTCCCATTCCTCCTTATTTCCAGGTTGAATCTCTCCTTGATCAGTTTCCATCCATTATTCCTTGTCTGGCCTTCAGGTGCCTTGGAAAACAGGTTGACCACCTCCTCTCTGTGGCAAATACTGGAACACTGCTATCATGTCTCCCCTGATCCTTCTCTTCACTAGACTAGCCATGCCCAGGTCCTGCAACAGTTCATCACATGTTCATTACATGTTTTAATCTCCAGGCCTTTGATCATCTGAGATAGATTCAGATTAACAAAATTGGAAGGGACCTTCTAGGTCATCTAGTCTAACCCCCTGCCCAAGCAGGAGACCCTACACCATTTTTGACAAATGGCAGTCCAATCTCTTCTTGAAAGCCTCCAGTGATGAAGCTCCCATAACTTCTGAAGGCAACTTCAGTTCCATGGGTTGATTGTTCTCACTGTCAGAAAATTCCTCCTTATTTCCAGGTTGAATTTCTCCCTGGTCAGTTTCCATCCATTGTTCCTTGTCTGGTCAATAGTTTGACCCCCTCCTCTCTGTGGCAGCTCCTCAAAGGTCTCCTAGTCCAACCTCCTGTTCAGGCAGGAGCCCTTTACCATTTCAGAAAGATAGTTGTCCAGTGGCTTCTTTAAAACCTCCAGTGATGGAGGACACACAACTTCTGGAGGCCAGGCGTTCCACTGTTAACTGTTCTCATCATTAGGAAGTTTCTCCTCAGTTCTAGGTTGGTCCTCTTGAGGATTTCCTGCAGAATCTTTTGCCTCTGTCCAATTTTGCTCTTTTCTGCATATCTTTCCCAGTATCCTTGGTACTTTAGCCGCCTGCTACCTAATGCTGGTCATTGTGCTGAAATATTATCTCCAAACCGATCATGCTGTGAAGCAGGAGCATCTCCATCCTGCTAGGTAAGTATGTGTCAAGAGTTTGTTGCAGCAATCAAATCCAGAAAGCACACACAGGTAACTGATCCAGCAGGATTCATTAACTTCTCTTTACACACAATATAATACATAAATAAATATACAATTTCAACAGGTGGTTCTTCCAACGAGGTAGAGATTGTAAGTAGTTTCAGTTCAGCAGACTAGATTTTGTTTTAGTTCCTTTTGCACAGACTGGCAGTTTTAGTACAGAACAGTTGGACTAAGCCACGCCCAGGCTCCTCGCTGTTTCCAGCAAATACTGTTTCAGTTCCTAAACAGCCCTCATTGGCTGATTTAGTTGCGATGCCTATTCATTGGCTGACCTTGTTGCTATGCCCTATTCCAGTCATGAATATTCTGACAGTATGGTTATAGACCCCATTAACTGTACTTGAATTAGTCATAAATCATCGTGGGATTATGTGAGGATACTCTTGAGAAGGTGCTGCTGAAAATCCTGTCTAGTGCTTCTCATTTGCCCTAGGGGACAAACCAGCCCATAGGTGAGGGGTGTTGAACACAAGAGTGTCAAACCACATCACGGCCCAAACCCGGGCCGTGGGACCATCCTGGAAAATGTAAGGGGCCAGTCTGTGTCGCTTCGGCCCAATCTACCCAATGCCAGCAGTTTGGGGAGTAGCATGTTGGCCACGCCCACCCAGTCAGCCATGTCCACTGTGTGGCATCAGGCTGGCCATGCCCACCCACTCGGCCATACCCACCCAGTTGGCCATGCCCACCTTCCCCTCCTTCCAAGGTCAACCACAGCCCTGATGCGGCCCTCAATGAAATGTAGTTTGCCACCCCTGCCATATGTGCAAAGGGATGCCATGGTCTCCTTCAGGGTGATTGCAGTATTAGGCAGTATTATACTTATCAATCATAATGATTTCTTCCCTGTGAGCAACCTGGATAAAATGCCCAGATGTGTTGATCACAGATACCGCAGGTTTTTTTTCTTCTTCTTCTTAATGTGGCAAAAACCCCATGAAGTCAATGGTGTGCCAAAGAAAATAGATTTATTCTCTCACCACCCGACGCTTCTTTTCTGTTCTTCTAAATAAAATCTGCCTGACCAACTTAGGTAAGAATAATCGAGTTGGGACCTTGTAGGTCATCTAGTCCAACCCCCTTTGCCCAAGCAGGAGACCCTACACCATTTCTGACAGATGGCAAGGCAAGATGATGGGAAGGGGGGCCCTAATGTTATTTTATTTACCTATATTTTTATTAAATGCCTACGCTGCCCTTGTCACCATTAAGCCTCTCTAAGTGACAACGTATGCATTGAAAAAATAAATATTAACATTAAAATGAACAAAGATAGCTAAGGAAGAAGCCAATCTACAATGGGGGAGGAGGTGCATTCTTTAAAAATCTTTCAGGGCATTTTCCTACCTAGATAGCAAATAGAGTGTGATTTATTTGGCTGTTTCCATGCAGACCAATGGCGGCACCTTCATAATGTACATTCTTCTTTTGTTTTTTCAATCTCACAGCTCTTGGGCCTCCATGTTCAGCGTTGTTCCAACCATCTGTTTCGGATTTCAGGTAACAAAGTGAATATTTCCTTTTTTTTTTAAGGGGTGAAGGAGATATGGGGGCTGACTTTGCCCATCCTTGTTGCAAATGGAGAACTTCAATGTATAGGTGTCTCTGAGAATGCAATAACGTAGATGTAGGTGTCACCTTTTTACTATCAGGAGAAAAAGAGTAATGTTGTCATTGATTTCCCCATTCCTCGTTTACGTCAAAATCAGGAAATTAAGAAGCCTTGAGATATGAGCTATGCATTTCTATACAGGTGATCTTTGAGTTACAACCAGAGATGCTATTCAGCTGGTTTGAACCAGTTCAATCTAGGTTATGTATAATTATTACTCCTGTTACTAGTATATGTATTAACATTGTGTCTTGTTCTCTTTGTTTTCCTTTTGTCAAGGATTTACCCTGACAACACACTGTATTCACAATGTTTATGGATTAAAAAAATAAAACATTAAAAAAGGGATAGGTAAAAGGGACGGTGGGAATGGGTAGGGGCAGCTCTATGGATATGAAGCGAGGAAGAGGTGGAGGCAGTGAGTGCTAGGTAGGAGGGGTGCTGAGTGCCATGCTTTGTATTCAGGATCTCTTTGCCTTCCAGTGTCACGAAGCCTGTGTGGCCATCTACTGCAGCCTGAGGGATAAGAGGCTGTCCCACTGGGTGGTGGTCTCTGTGGTGTCCATGCTCTTCTGCTTATTGATATACTCCCTGACAGGTATCTTCCTCTTAATGTTCTCCATCAGAGACCTTTCGCATCTGGTACCCTTCCGAGGTGCCAATGAAGGAGAATATTGGTAGCTCAAGGCTGAAGTGAGGGGATGCCCTCTGAGTTGTCTGGCAGACCTTTCATGATCCAGCTAGGCAACATCATCCGTGCTAGAAGGGAATGGAGTCTGTGGAGAGGAGGAGGAGGAGGAGGAGGAGAGGGAGAAGGACTTTGGGGTCCTTGGTGGTCTCTGAGCTTGGTAGTTTTCTTGCAGACGTTTCATTACCCAACTAGGTAACATTATCAGTACTAGAAGGGAGTGGGGTTTGTGTAGTGAAGGAGGAGGAGAAGGGGGAGGGGGAGGAGGAGGAGGAGAACTGTGGGATCCTTGGTGCTCTCTGAGCTTGGTAGTTTCCTTGCAGACATTTCATTACCCAACTAGGTAACATTATCTGTACTAGAAGAGAGTGAGGTTTGTGTAGTGAAGGAGGAGGAGAAGGGGGGGAGGAGGAGGAGGAGGAGGAGGAGGAGGAGGAGGAGGAGGAGGAGGAGGAGAATTGTGAGGTCTTTGGTGCTCTCTGAGCTTGGTTGTTTTCTTGCAGATGTTTCATTACCCAACTAGGTAACATAATCAGTGCTCGTGATGCCTACACTGATGATGTTACCTAGTTTGCGCAATGAAATGTCTGCAAGAAAACAACTAAGTTCAGAAGGCACCAAGAACCTTCAGAAGGATTGGATTCCAACTCCACTCCATTCTAGCCAACTTCTCACCACGTAACCTGCGCATCGTAGCACTTGAAATCTGACAAATGGATATTGGGATATATTTGATTCTAGATGTGAAATCGCTCAGTTGCTGGAATTCTTACAAGCCTCTCAAGAAATTTCACTAAAAGCGACTTGGCAAGAATCATTGGTGGGCAAAGGATTCTTTTGGGTTTAGAAATGTAAGAGTTTGGTGCAGTTTCTTTCACCCAAATAAATAAACTAAAGTGGAGTTTCTAGTGGTCTTTGAGCTTGGTAGTTTGCTTGAAGATACTTCATTGTCCAACTAGTTAACATTTTCAGTGTGTTTGTGTGTGTGTGTGTGTGTGTTTGTGTGATTGATTGATTGATTTGCTGCCCATTTATTTATAGTAGCTTACCTTGCCAATTTGATTAATCAGTTCCTTGATTAATCTGTTCTGACCTAGGCAACCCCAGCAGCATAAAGCCAATTCCTAGTCCCGATAAACCCCTTTTATTTAATTTACAGTGAATTCCCCTCCAGCAAAGTCCCGGCTCACAGTCTTTCAAGATAGTTCACAATTACCGCCCTTTATCCGGCTTGGAGAGTAGCCAGGCCGATATCTTTCAATTGCCGAAATACTTGGCAAGAATGCGGGAATGAACTAATTGCCTCTTGAAAACTCCACTCCCCTTTTGCTCCTCTTTTATTCCCTATTGGAGGGGTCATTCACGTCCACCTGTGGCCTTACTCCCAAGTCGACCCTTGTTCTTTAGCTGTTCCCTTCGTCTGGCAACTCTGCACATGCCCATACTGGGAACAGGCTCCAGCTGTTCTTCTGCCCCACTGATCTCCGACTCCAAAGGTAGCTGATAACTGTCAGACAGCCCTGGCCCCATCTCTGCCTCCGACACAGAGCCCTCATCAGAGCCTTCCCCAGCCTCTAGTACTGGCCCATGTTCCTCCCCAACTTCCTCCCTGTCCGAATCTGCTGCCAGCTCCTCTGGCTGCTGGCAGGCCACAACATAATCAGAGAAGCATTGAGGAGGAAATCCCTACCAAAAGTAGAGAGTAAGCTATTATATATAAATGGGCAGAAGACCAGAGACGTATCTGCACTGGAAATCTTTCTGAAACGATGATCCATCAAATCACAGATTTTCTAGTTACAACCTCATGATTTATTTCCTGCAAGGTTTGTACGGCTACTTAACATTTGGAGCGGATGTAGCATCTGATATCCTCATGTCCTACCCTGGAAATGATGTGATGGTTATTGTAGCCCGGCTGTTGTTTGGCATCTCCATTATCACCATCTACCCCATTGTCCTTTTTCTAGGAAGGTGAGAAGCAAAAATAACAGTTTCCAGGACTGTCGGAGGTGTTAAGTCTGTTTCAGAAAAAACGCAACATTTTGATGTTTGCACAAAACTGGGTCACCACACACACTTTCTCCTGTGTGTCTTTTTATTAATCGAAGAGAATCAGCAAAAGAATCGAGTTGTTCTCAAGATCTTGAGAGATAGTAGGCCATTCCTGGACAACTGGGATGTAAAGGTTGTCCCACCCCACAGAAGGAGGGGGGTATGGGAAGAGTTCCAGAAGGGACCCTCCCTAGCAGTGGTGGGGTTCAAATTTTTTTACTACTAGTTCTGTGGACATGGCTTGGTGGGTGTGGCTTGGTGGGCATGGCAGGGAAGGATATTGCAATATCTCCCTTCCCTTCCCACTCCAGGGGAAGGATACTGTAAAATCCCCATTCCCTTCCCATTCCAGGGGAAGGATACTGCAACATTCCTATTCCCTTCCCACTCTAGGGGAAGGATACTGCAAAATCTCCATTCCCTCCTCACTCCGGGGGAAGGATATTGCAAAATCCCCATTCCCTTCCCACTCCAGGGGAAGGATACTGCAAAATCTCCATTCCCTCACCACTTCAGGGGATGGATACTGCAAAATCTCTATTCCCTGCCCACTCCAGGGGAAGGATATTGCAAAATCTCCATTCCCTGCCCACTCAGGGGAAGGATACTGCAAAATCTCCATTCCCTGCCCACTCCAGGGGAAGGATACTGCAAAATCTCCATTCCTTCCCCATTCCAGGGGAAGGATACTGCAAAATCTCCATTCCCTTCCCACTCCGGGAGAAGGATACTGCAAAATCCCCATTCCTTCCCCACACCTGGGGGAAGGTTACAGCAAAATCTCCATTCCCTGCCCACTCCAGGGGAAGGATACTGCAAAATCTCAATTCCTTCCCCACTCCAGGGGAAGGATACTGCAAAATCTCCATTCCCTTCCCACTCCGGGAGAAGGATACTGCAAAATCCCCATTCCTTCCCCACACCTGGGGGAAGGTTACAGCAAAATCTCCATTCCCTGCCCACTCCAGGGGAAGGATACTGCAAAATCTCCATTCCTTCCCCACTCCAGGGGAAGGATACTGCAAAATCTCCATTCCCTTCCCACTCCGGGAGAAGGATACTGCAAAATCCCCATTCCTTCCCCACACCTGGGGGAAGGTTACAGCAAAATCTCCATTCCCTGCCCACTCCAGGGGAAGGATACTGCAAAATCCCCATTCCTTCCCCACACGTGGGGGAAGGTTATGGCAAAATCTTCATTCCCTGCCCACTCCAGGGGAAGGATACTGCAAAATCCCCATTCCCTCTCGATCAGCTAGGACTCGGGAGGCAGAGAATAGATAGGGGCGGGCCAGTCAGAATATTTACTTTGTATTTACCGGTTCCCCGAACTACTCAAAATTTCTGCTACCGGTTCTCCAGAACTGGTCAGAACCTGCTGAATACCACTTCTGCTCCCTAGTCTTTTTGAGAGTATAAAGAGAGGGGGAGATAAACACTTTCAATCTTGCAAGACTTGTTAATGTAACCTGACAATGAAGCTGGAGATGATATTCACAGTTGTGTTTCTTGTCTTCAACGACCAACAGTTACTCCTTTAAAGACCACTCCGTGGCTGATAATATTAACTTTTCCGGGTTTCGAGGAATCAGAGGAAGTCAAAGCTTATATGGGAAAGTATTTGGAGCAGGCCTGTCCATCCTTGGTAGTTCAACTTGTGGACTTCAACTCCCAGAATTCTCCAGCCAGAATCTGTGGAAGTTAAAGCTTATTTGGGGAAGTATTTAGAGCAGAAGTATCCAACCTTGGTGATTTTGACTTGTGGATTTCAACTCCCAGAATTCCCCAGCCAGCATGAAATTCTGGGAGTTGAGGTCCACAGGTCTTAAAGTGGCCAAAGTTGGACACCCCTGATCTAGACAGATAAATGGATTAATGTTTAAGACATCACCAGATTCTTGAGCCATTAGAGAAACGCACCAATATCTCTGTTAGGTCCGTCCTCCAAGATGCGTGCCTCGGCTCCAAGCAGAGCTGCATCCAGAGGGAGACCAGCGAGAAATGTATGCGAATTTTGCTGACCACCGCCTGGGTGGTAGTCACCCTCATCATTGCCCTGTGTGTACCCGACATCAGTGAGGTGGTCAGCGTCATTGGAGGCATTGGTGCCTTCTTCATCTTCATTTTCCCAGGTAGGTAAATGTCCCTTTTCTCTCCTAGGAATCAGAAAAGAGTTTGACTGCCAAGGTGGGTGGGGGTGAGGGTGGTAGCAGCAGCTGGTCAGGATGGGAAAACTTGCCTGATGGCTTCTTTTGTAAAAAAAACAAAACAGTCTGCTGATTTCCATAGAATCATAGAATCCTGGGACTCAAAGGGACCTTGGAGGTCATCTAGTCCAAACGCCCCCCCCCCGCTCAAGGCAGAAGTCCTTATATCATCCTGGACAAATGGTTGTCCAATTGTTTGTTTGTTTGTTTGTTTGTTTGTTTGTTTGTTTGTTTCATTCATTCATTCATTCATTCATTCATTCATTCATAATAATGTATTATGTTTTATCAATAGGAATAAAATACAAAACAGAAAAAAGTACAGATCCAACAGTAACAACAAAAAAGAAAAAAAAATGTGTGCATAAAACGTGGGGAAATGACCCAAACATATAACATTAAACATATTTTTAAAAAATCCACTCTGGCTGTATGTTGAAAAAAAAACCTGTGATAAATTATCCTTCCTTTACATAATGGGTCTATAAATAGTTACAAACTTTCTCATTTAAAAGGAAAAATATATTGTATAAACAAATATTTCAGATAAAGAGGTCCCTGTCTAATAATCCAATTGACCCAACATTTGATCTATCCATCCGTCTGTCTGTCCATCTGTCCATCCGTATCTATCTATCTATCTATCTATCTATCTATCTATCTATCTATCTATCTATCTATCTATCTATCTATCTCTAGCTCCATCTATCATCCACCCACCCATCCACCCACCCACCCTTCTGTTTGTCTGTCTGTCTGTCTGACTATCTATCTTCACCTATCTATCTTCATCTATCATCTATCTATCTATCTATCTATCATCTATCTATCTATCTATCTATCTATCTATCTATCTATCTATCTATCTATCTATCTATCTATCTATCTATCATCTCCACCCACTCATTCATTCATCCATCCATCCATCCATCCATCCATCCATCCATCCATCCATCCATCCATCCATTCATCCACTTAGACTTATATACCACTTTATAGTGCTTTTACAGCCCTCTCTAAGTGGTTTACAGAGTCAGTCTATTGGTCCCCAACAATCTGGGTCCTCATTTTACTCACCGCGGAAGTATGAAAGGCTGAGTCAACCTTGAGCCAGAGAGAATTGATCTCATGGCAGTGAGCAGAGTTAGCCTGCAATACTGCATTCGAATAGAAAGGAAGGAAGATAACAATAGCACTTAGACTTATATACCGCTTCACAGTGCTTTACAGCCCTCTCTAAGCGGTTTACAGTATTGCCCCCAACAATCTGGGTCCTCATTTTACCAACCTCGGAAGGCTGAGTCAACCTTGAGCTAGTGAGAATCGAACTTCTGGCAGTGGGCAGAATTAGTCTGCAGTACTGCATTCTAACCCCTGCATCACCAAGGAAAGAAAGGAAGGAAGGAAGGAAGGAAGGACAACAATAGCAATAGCAATAACACTTATATACCGCTTCACAGTGCTTTTACAGCCCTCTCTAAGTGGTTTACAGAGTCAGCCTATTTTCCCCAACAATCTGGGTCCTCCTTTTACCAACCTCAGAGGATGGAGGCTGCGTCAACCTTGAACCGGTGAAGATTGAACTGCTGCCAGTGGGCAGAATTAGCCTGCAATACTACATTCTAACCACTGTGCCACCACTGATCTTTAAGCAATTGTTCATGTTGAATGTTTTCTATTTTACCTCAGGGCTGTGTTTGGTGTTTGCCATGGAGACGGAGTCCTTCAGGCCAAGAACCAAGTACGTTTAGCACCCCCAACCCTCCCAATCAATTTTTTTTCTGCACAACGGACATTTTAGTCGCTTTGGATTAGTGGCTGCTTCCATCCATCTAATTTAGGCCATCAAATAGATTGAAGCCAACCCGCATTACTGCAAAGCAGCTCCCTCAATGTGCGACCCCGTGCAAAACAGCTTCACGATTCTTCCTGCTGCTTTTTTTACAGGCGCAAAGGCTGAGCTCCTTTGCAAAGCTTCGGCTGGGAAGAATCTCGAAGCCGAGAAAGACGTGATCACAGCAGCTGGCAACGTTTTGTACAGACGTAAGAGAGGGTTGTCATTCCCCCATTTTGCCCCAGGGACTTGTTGGGCAAAGCAGCAACCCATTTTAATAGGGAATTTTTTTTAAAAAAATTGTTAGATAAACGTCCTGTCATCGTTCCCGAGGAATGAACTCGGGGAAGTCAGGTTCAAGAGATCCTTTATTGCAGGGGTGTCAAACTTGATTTCATTGAGGGCTACACCAGGGTTGTGTTTGACCTCAGGGGGCCATGGGCCGTGGTCAGGATAGGCCTGGCCAGCTCAATGTCACTCATCAAGGCTCCGTTTTCTGCCACAATGGCCTCCTGCAGTCCTCTGCCAGTGAAAATGGAGCCTGGGTGGGTCACGTGCGGCCTCCCCGAGCTCCATTTTCATTGGCAGAGGGATGCAGGAGGCCGTTGCGGCTGAAAACAGAGCCCAAGCGGGCTGCATGTGGCCCTCCTGAGCTCTGATTTTGCTAGGAAAAGGCATCATGGGCCGGTCCTTCGCTGTTTGCAGGGCAGGTCCATGGGCTCAATCTAAACACCCCGCAGGCCAGATCCGCCCCCCCCCCGGGCCTTGAGTTTGACACCCCTGCTTTATTGAGTACATCATATTGCCACTTATAAAGGTGAAGCCTGCTCTAAATTATTCCCGCGCTTAGGGATAGTTAAAAGAATGAGATCTCCCCATCCCCCCCCCTTGTCTCTCAGGCCACATGGGCCAATAAGTCCAGCTGTAGGTTCTTGCTCAACTTCAACAGTTGTCCATTGACATGACCTTGGTTCTCACGCAGGCTGGTAGATGTTACGGCTAGCTGGCCGAGGCACCACATTCCCAAGTTCTCCCCATGCTCTCCCTCATCCCTCTTGATTGGGAATCCAGAAACAAAGCAGAAGTAAGGATGGCTTCAGCTGAGGTCCTTTTCCAGGTTGACACGTCCGGGTATTTCTATAAAAGCTGGATCTCTTCATCCAGGTTTTATAGAAGATGTGTGTTCTGACCCAGCTCCCCAAACACAACAAACCCTGTGAAGTGAACTCAAAGATTCCTTTATTAGAAGCGCCAGCAGCCCCGGCAAAAAGTTTCTCTCTCACTACAGGCTAACAAGTCCATCTGGCTGGAAGATGAATAGTTGTCTGCAACAACTATTCCTCTCTGCCCCCTGTCTTTTATCCCCAGAGCTAAGGTGGGGCTTCAGTAGCATTGGTGGCTCTTCCTTCCCAAGGACCGGCCCATAGGTTTCCACTGCTCTCCTCTCCTCTGCCTTTTATGCATCCATGCGTCAGGCACTGGACCCAGCTGTTCCTCCTCTTCCTCATCAGCCACCTTCAGACTGGAGGGTGTTGACTCTTCATCTGAGGGCTGATGGACAGCCCAGGCTCCACCTCTCTCTCTCTCTCTCTCTCTCTCTCTGTTTCTCTCTCTCTCTCTCTCTGTCACTCTCTCTGTCTCTCTCTGTCTCCCTGTCTCTCTCTCTGTCTCTCTCTGTCTCCCTGTCTCTCTGTCTCTCTCTCTGTCTCTCTCTCTGTGTCTGTCTCTCTCTGTCACTCTCTCTGTCGCTCTGTCTGTCTCTGCCTCTCCCTCTCTCTCCCTCCCCCCTCCCTCCCTCCCCCCTCTGTCTGTCTGTCTGTCTCTCTGTCTCTCTCTGTGTCTCTCTCTCCCTCCCTCTCCCTCCCTCCCTCCCCCCTCTCTCTCCTCCATTCCCTCTTCCCCCTCGGAGTTCCCAGGTTGCCTTGATGCTGACCCTGACTGCCACGCCTCCTCCTCCTTCTCCTCTGATTCAGCTGCTGGAGAGGCCAGAGGCCGCCAGTCCACCACAACATGTGCAACATGGCCTCTTTTCCCCACTTCCTTGCAGGTCCTGCCTAATTGTCTGGGGAATCATCACCATCCTTTGTGGCGCTTTCATCTTTGGGCAAAGCACAGCATCTGCCATCATGGTCCTATTGCACAAACTCTAGCCAAAGTCATCAGCCGAGGTGATGTTGCCTCCAAGGGACACTCTTCTTCTTCACAGCTGGACCAGTTGAGGCCATGCTCCGTGTCACTGACTGATGCGGTAAAACCTCAATCATGCAGACTTAATTTTAGCAGCTTTGGAAGGCAAAGCATTCCAAAGAATTTCAGCACCGGAAGTTAACAAACCGAACATTTTCCGCATTGCAAATAATCCAGACAATTGATGCTATTTCCTTTGCCTCGCGATGCAGTGATTCACACTGTAAAATTCACATCCGCTGCAGTATTAGATACAATAGTGCAATGGTGCACAATGACATCATGGAAAAGACGTAGTAGTGACCGAACCCTCTTCCTTAAATGGCCCGTTAAACTGAGATTTTACTACACTATAATTTAACTCCCACTCACATTTTATCTACCTGGTATTGTTAATAAAAGTGACGTGTTAGTCATGTCTCTTGTTGGCTGGAACTGTTTTCAAACATTCTTGTGGATAGTTAACAGGGGTGTTGGGCAGATTTTATTGCACATTGCATATAGTCTTCAACTAATGGCAATTTGTTTAAGAATGGTTTCAATTCATAACAGTTTCCTAAAAAGAAAGGACCAAATTCAAACTTATGACTGTTGCCCTACCTCTGAACATGATTTGGATTCTTGGCAGCTCATATTTATGACGGATTGCAGCATCCAGAAATCATATGAATGGGTGTCTATGGAGATTCTGAGTCATCCAGATCATGGTGGTCCCCAAGGTGCTTTTTCAGGAAGAAACTGGACTTTCTGGTTTTTCTTTGAAGACATTTTGTTTCTCATCCAAGAAGCTTCTTCAGCTCTGACTGGATGGTGGGGAATGGAAGGATTTATATTCCTGGCAGCAGTGACGTGCAGTGAGGTTTATGGCTGGTGAGGCAGCAATTTTTTTAGACCTATGGACTTCAACTTCCAAAATTCCACAGCCAGGCATGCTCAGTTCCGATTTAAAGCAACAGCATTTGTTTTTCTCCTTTGCTAAGTAAGTTTCCTTCTTTCTTTTTGTTTTTCTTCTCCCTTCCCCTCCTTCCTCTCTCTCTCCCTCCCTCCCCCCTCTCTCAAACACACACACACACACACACAAAGTTGCACCAGGAGGATGAAGTTTGAATTCCTCCCCCTCCCTCCGACCCACACGTACCTTTTCCAGCTGTTTCAGAGAGGATTTCAACTCTGCTCTTGCCTGTTATCATGAAAAGAAAAAAAATGTAAAAGGAAAAAGGCAAGAGCTGAGGTCAGGCTGGGCTAGTTGCTGCCAGAGTCACCGTGGATGACTCTGCTTAACTGTTTAAAAAAGCCTCTAAAAAAGCGCCCTCTACAGGAGGAGGCAGGAGAACCATGTGCCTCATCTACGTCAAGAATTTTTCGGCTTTTAACCCTTGCTTAACTCTGCTTGAGTGATCATAGAAAGACAGACTAGATGAGGCACGTCGTTCTCCTGCCGCCTCCTGTAGAGGGCGCTTTTTTAGAGGCTTTTTTAAAACAGTTAAGCACTAAGCAGATTCATCCATGGTGACTCTGGCAGCAACTAGCTCAGCCTGACCTCAGCTCTTGTCTTTTTCCTTTTACATTTTTTTTCTTTTCATGACAACAGTGGTGAGGCTCTGCCTCCCCTGACTGCACGTCCCTGCCTGGCAGACAGCTGGTCATTTGCATCCTTTTAGAGCAGTGTTTCTCAACCTTGGCAACTTTAAATCCTGTGGACTTCAACTCCCAGAATCCCCCAGCCAGCACTGGCTGGGGAATTCTGGGAGTTGAAGTCCACAGGACTTAAAGTCGCCAAGGTTGAGAAACACTGTTTTAGAGGGTCCTTGAGGCCATTTGGAGGTTTGTCTGTGTCCTCAGGGTCACCTGAGTGGTGCAAACAGTTCTTGTAGTCTGCAATTTTTCCTCTGGAAATCTATTCCTACTCCCACACCATTCCAAGGGTGTCCATCCCAAAATTGTATAGTTAAACATCTGTAGAAATTCTCAGCCATCCAAGTCATGATTGTCCCAAAGGTGCTTTTTCAAGAGGCAAATGGACTTTCTGATTTTTCTTTGAAGATGCTTCGCTTCTCATCCAAGAAGTTTCCTCAGAGCTGAAGAAGCTGCTTGGATGAGAAGCGAAACGTCTTCAAAAATAAAAACAAGAAATTCCAGTTGCCTCTTGAAAAAGCACATTTTGGACAACCATGTCCTGAATGACTGAGCATCTCCATAGACCTTCCTCAAAGCACCTTTCTGCATTTAGGGATATATAGTTATGGTGGAGTCTGGAATCTCCTTTTGGGGGGGAGGGGTAGAGAAAGTGCTAAGAAACATCATTTGCTGTTGGGATCAACGTAGTTCTTACCACTCTGTCCTTTAACATTCAGTTCTCTAGATTATTCATCTGCTCCATCCTATCTTCAACATGTTGCTTTCAGGGATGATTTGATAGTCAATACTGGCTGGGGAGTATGGGAGTAGATGTCCATTGCATCTGAATGATGCCCGCTTAAAAATAACTCTGATTATACAGAATTTGACTATAGTGCCCCCCCTCTCTCTGTGTCTGTCTCTCTGTCTGTCTCTGTCTCTCTGTCTCTCTCTGTCTGTCTGTCTCTCTGTCTATCTCTCTCTGTCTCTCTCTCTCTGTCTCTTTCTCTCTCTCTCTATCTGTCTCTCTGTCTGTCTCTGTCTCTTTCTGTCTATCTCTCTGTCTGTCTCTGTCTCTCTCTCTGTCTCTCTGTCTGTCTCTGTCTGTCTCTCTCTATCTCTCTCTCTTTCTCTCTCTCTCTCTTGTATTTGATGGTTTGTATAAATACATGAATAAGTGATGCATTTTAAAAACTGTTTATATGAATTTTTATATGAATGTGCAACTTTTTCTGCTAGTTTCTGGCAAAACAATGGTAAAAAGTGCAATTGGTTAAGCTGGTTTTGCATTTACCACCTGTTGTGACTTAACATACAATGGCAGTAAAAATGGTTGTAAGATTGGGTGGGGTCACATTGTGACTTGACTTACGGCTACAGTAAAAATGGTTACAAGATTGAGTCTGGTCAGGTGATGACTTGATTTACAACTGCAATGACCTACAACACAAATGCCTGTTCCCACTGTGGTCATAAATTGAGGACTACCTGTATCAGAGCAAAGTCAACGGGTGAATCCCGATTCACTTAAGAACTGTATGGTTCATTTAGCAATGGCAGTGATTTGCTTAACAACAGTGGCAAAAAAAATCATAAAATGGGGCAAAACTCAACAGCTGCCTTGCTTAGCAATGGAAACCTTGCGCCCAACTGTAGTTGTAAGTTGAGGGCTATCTGAGTGACAAGACAGTCCAGCTACCTGAAATCAACATGTTCTTTGCATAGGTTTGTTGGGGATAATTGGGCAAGCACAGATGTTATCAGGATGGTCTTATATTGAGCATGAACTGTCCCCCCTGAATCAGAATGGTAGAATCCCTAGCACAATCCAAATCTAAGAGCAGTGTTCCTCAACCATGCTGGCTGGGGAATTCTGGGGAAGTTCATGTATTTGAAAGCTGCCAAGGATAGGATAGGATAGAATAGGAGAAGATAGAGAATGGAGAAGAACGAAGGATGGATTTGATAGGATAGGATAGGATAGGATAGGATAGGATAGGTTAGGATGGGGTGGGGTGGGTGGGGTGGAATAGAATAGAGTGGAGTGGAGTAGAATAGAAAAGAAAATAGAAAAGAAGAAAAAAGAGAAGAGAAAAGAGATTAGGAGAAAATAGAACAGAATGGACTAAAAGTTTGAAGGGACCTTGGAGGTCTTCTATTCCAATTTCCTGCTCAGGCAAATGGTTGTCCAATCTTTTATTAAAATCTTCCAGTGTTGGAGCATTCACAACTTCTGAAGGTAAGCTATTCCACTGGTGGATCGTTCTCACAGTCAGAAAATGTCTCCTTAGTTATAGGTTGCTTCTCTTCTTGGTTAGTTTCCACCATTGCTTCTCGTCCTACCCTCAGGTGCTTTGGAGAATAGTTTGACTCCCTCTTCTTTGGGGCAGCCTCTGAGATATTGGAACACTGCTATGATGTCTCCCCTAGTCCTCCTTTTCATTAAACCAGATCTACCCAGTTCCTGCAACCCTTCTTCATCTGTTTTAGCCTCTGACAAGCACTGGCTTTTAGAGATGGCGAGGAAAATGAAAACAAATCCAAAGGTCTCTTTTAATTTTTTCCTTTTTATTTGGTTATCTGTACTTAGTCATAAAATTGTACACAATGGCACATATTGATATCTTAAAACTGCCTATATGTTTGCTAACACTGATACCGTGCTGTCTGTGCTAAGCTTGGGAGCTACATCGTTTTATTCCTAAAAGAGTACACATCAGCTATCAAAGGTTACAGTCAAAAGGAAGATATATGAGGCACATTGCCCGGAGAAAGAGAGGGAGGGGGGGAGAAGGGGAAGGGGAAGGAAACTCCCTTGTTCTATGGAAAAACTTGCCTGCTTTCATCTTGTTAGAAAAAAACTGTTTTTTTTTTTGGTTTGGAAAAGAAAATGTGCTTATGACTTGGTGAAAGTAACATAGTGCTACTCTTTCTACAGTACGGGGGGAGGAAGATTGGTCTAAAATACATCAAGGCTTATTTTGATGGATTCATGCAATGGCGTGTTCAAGTGGGAGAACTCAATGGCCAGGCAGGAATAAGGCAAGAAAGGTGGTGAGTTTCTCAAAGGGTCTCATGCAGCTTTTATTACGAATTAAAAACAAAACAAAACAAAACTTGGAAAGTAATTCTGAATGGTTCAGATTCTGCAGGAATACCAACCTGTTGGAACAAGTCGGTGGGTGGACAAAGAGAAGAAGGTGTTATGGAGATTCTCAATCATGTAGATCAGGGGTCTCAAACCTTGGGAACTTTAAGACTTGTGGACTTCAACTCCCAGAGTTCCTCAGCAACTTGTAGACTTTAACTCCCAGAGTTCCTCAGCAACTGGCTGAGGAACTCTGAGAGTTGAAGTCCACAAGTCCTAAAGTTGCCAAGGTTTGAGACCCTTGATTTAGGTCATGGTTGCCCCAAAGGTGTGCTTTTCCAAAAAGCTACTGGACTTTTGTTTCTTTCCTTGAAAACATTTTGCTTCTCATCCAAGAAGTTTCTTCAGTTCTGAATCTACCACTCCAGGAGGAAAGCTCTCCCACTAATTAATCGTTCTTACTGTCAGGAAGGTAAAGGTTCCCCTCGCACATATGTGTTAGTTATTCCTGACTCTAGGGGGCAGTGCTCATCTCTGTTTCAAGGCCCAAGAGCCAGCGCTGTCTGAAGACGTCTCCGTCATGTGGCCAGCATGACTCAATGCTGAAGGCGCGCAGAATACTGTTACCTTCCCACCAAAGGTGTTTCTTATTTTTTCCACTTGCATTTTTACGAGCTTTTGAACTTCTTGGTTGGCAGAAGCTGGAACAAGTAATGAGAGCTCAGTCTGTTACACAGCGCTAGGGATTCGAACCGCCAAACTGGTGACCTTTCTGATAGACAAGCTCGGTGTCTTAGCCACTGAGCCACCTACTGTCAGGAAATTCCTCCTTATTTCTAGGTTGAATCTCCCTCTGATGAGCTTCCACCGATTGCTTCTTGTCCTTCCTTCAAATACTATGGATAATAAATCAACGCCCCTGTGACTTCCCTTCAAGTATTGGAAGACAGCTATCATGTCTCTCCTGAGTCTTCTTTTCGTTTTTCTTCTCATCCAGGAAGCTTCCTCAGTCCTGAACTTGGAGAAGCTTCTTGGATGAAGCTTCTTGGAAACGTTTTCAATGGGAGGGGGAATCAAGAAAGTCCAGTTGCTTTTTGGAAAAATCACCTTTGGGACAAGGAGGACCTTAGAATTAGAAAAGAAAACAAAAGGACATGTGCAGTAATATGCTGTAGCTGGCTGGAATTTCCTGGAATTTTGTGAGTTTGCTTGAGAGCCGAGCAGAAGTGGAATGGCCAGCATGCCACTGAGGGTGTTTGATGGTTAGTGGCATGGCAGTGGCCATGGGGCTGGCACAGCCAGTTCCACGTTTCCCAGCGCACCAACTGGGTGTGCATATCGGAAAGACTACATGGTCCAACCACTTCTGCTCTACTCCGCTTGTCTCAAATTCCATTTCTCAAGCCTACAAAAAATGACTCTCAAAGAAAGCTACATCTCATGTAGGCAAAAGATATTTGCTCACCCTCTTTATGCAAGGAAATAATTTGAAATGTATCCTATGGGTGCTTTGATGCTAACCACCCTAACAAGAAAAGTAAGGGTTATTTCTTTATCCCGTAAGACTCTCGAGGTGCGCTAGAAGTAGAGGATTGAATGAGGATCTCTAGTAGAGGTTTACCCACGATCAAACTGCCATTTCCCTCTAAGTCCCAGAGGTTGAGTGCGACAGCATGGCATCTATCCCTGCCTAGACCAAATCTGCATGGCTAAGCTCCCATTGTTGGATTGCTTGGAAGGAAGAAGCCAGCTATTGTGGTCTTAGCAGCTCCTGTTTTTTTGCAGATTAAGCTGAATAGAAAAAAAATAATAGGTAGACCTCCACAGTTCCTAGTCCAGTGTTGGCAAACCTTTGAACACATGCATGCGCACATGGGAATGCCAGCAGTGTGGGTTGCTATTTTTTTTACTACTGGTTTGGGCGCACTCCTGTGCGCGTTCCCGCCTGCCTGCAATGCTTCTGTGCATGCACAGAAGCGTCCGGGTGGGTGGGTGGAGCCTCCTACTGCCGCTACTACTGGTTCACCCAATCCAGCCTGATCTGTGAGCAACCCACCTTTGAATGCCGGAAACCAAAAGAGCAGCTCCCTGGTGCGCACGCATGGGAGCACTGGAAACCGGAAGAGCAGTTCCTCTTTCACCGGAAGAGCTGAGCTTCAGGTTTCTGGTGAGCATATGTGTGCCATTCACCTGGTCTTCTGGTTTCCGGCACTCCCACCTGTGCATGCGCACGCTCCCATTTCGGCACGAACACCAGTTGGCTGGAGCGCATGTGCATGCCAGAACCCACAAGAGCAACGGGCAAAGGCTGGCGTGCCCAGAGAGAGATGGTTCTGTGTGCCACTTCCGGCACGCGTGCCAGAGATTTGCCATCACAGTCCTAGTGCCTCTGTTTCATCTTCATATCAATGCTGAGAGAGATACCATATAGATGAGGTGCCAAGAATGAAGGATGCAATACGTTTTTAATCTAGATTTGAGTCTGACTGAGATCCTCTTGTTAATCTATTCTGGCTCCTCTCACTTTATCAACTTTGTTGAGCTCGCAAAGAATCCATTCAGAAATGCAAACGAATCTCTCCATCGAAATGAGTTTCTGCATTTGTGGTTGACTTGGATCGCATTGTCTCTAAATCAGGCAGACAATTGGATACTATTGATAAATGCAAAGAATGGCCTGTTTTTACTCAAACCAGATCAAGGTTTTTTAAAAGTTCTTATCTTCTTAACTTTAGACCACCCACTTCAGAAATCTGACTGGATTCAAAGATCCAATCCCAACTGATAATTCAGACCTGACCACTTTTGATCAAATGAATTGAATCAATGGTTTCAGGTTAAATCTGATCCAATCTACAGGCCCATTTAACTCCCAAAGAATATAGGCAATACTGCCTATATGGGTGGGTTCCGGCTGATGCTACTGCCGCTTTGCTCAGGGACGCGCTGCGCACTATGTGCATATGCACAGTACTAAGAAAATTGCTTCTGCACATGCCCAGAAGCAAAACACAAGATGCCAGCACCTACAGCGCCACCGAGAGAATCAGTTCAGGGGCGTGGCAGGCCAAGTTACTACCTACTCAGCCGAACTGGTCCAAATTGGTAGGAACTCACCTCTGCTGTTACCTCTAGGAAACCATCGTTTGGGGTGGGTGGGTGGAGAGATTCAAATAACTGTCTTAAGCAGAGCAAGAAATAGTTGGAAGCTTTTGTTTTACGGAATACCAGTTAACACATTTAAAAATGGAATAATGCAGTGGTGGGATTCAAATAATTTAACAACCAATTCTCTGCCCTAATGACTAACTGGGTAGGTGGGGCTCAGTGGTCATGTGACTGGGTGGGTGTGGCCAACTCAACATCACGTTGATGGGCGCTTCGCCTTAGCTGTGACAATATCATAAGGGTTAACCGGAGAGGCAGTTTCTGGAAACAGGGCAATAAAGATGAGGCTAGAAACCACACCAGAATGTTTCCTTCCTGCCTTCTTACAGGATTAGCCCTGTAAAGTGGGAAAAACACAAAAGGAGATTTCTTCCAACAACCAGTTCTCCCAACTGCTTAGAAAGTTAACAACTGATTCTCCCAAATAGGTGCCAACTGGCTGAATTCCACTACTGGAATAATGTAAGCAAACCATCAACAGCCATACACTGCTGTGTTAGTCTATGAATTACTTTGGATTTAGAGTCAGATTGAGCTCCTGGCTAATTGAACATTGGGATTCCAAAGGAAATGGCAATTTATGTTCCTCAGGGTTCTCCAATCCATTGAACCCAGAAGGAAGAATTAAGATTATTTTATCCAACCTTCTTCAGCCTCATGAGAATAAAACATAGGACTTTTGCATTACATTCTCGGGAGGGGTGAAGTTGGAGCAGGAAAGGCATTAAAATATTTAAATATTTAACTTTTATCTTCTAAAGCAACAACAGGAAGACTTCCCCCTACTGCAGATCACGCAGATATGTTACTTCACTGTGGTCTGAACCAGGCCAGGGTGTTAAGGCAGGCCATCAGAAACCATCTAGTCGGGGAACAAATATCCTTGGTGAAACTCTGAATGCCTTTGGCAAAACTCCTGCAATCGCTTGCAATCAAGCTTAAAGTCTGTACAGATTCTCTGTCATCCAGGTCCTGGTTGTCCCAAAGGTGCTTTTTCAGGAGGCAAATGGATTTCCTTGGTTTTGTTTTTTCTTTGAAGACGTATCACTTCACACTCAAGAAGCTTCTTCAGCTCTGACAGGATGGTGGGGGAATGGAAGGATTTATATTCAGATACAGATGAACGGAGTTGGAAGGGAACTCATAGGTCATCTAGTCCACCACCACCCCACTCCTCAAGCAGACCCTACACCATTTTTGACAGAGGGCAGTCCACTCTCTTCTTCAAAGCTTCCAGAGATGAAGCTCCCACAACTTCTGAAGGCAACTTCTGTTCCATGGGTTGATTGTTCTCTCTGTCGGAAAATTTCTCCTTATTTCCAGGTTGAATCTCTCCTTGTTCACTTCGCATCCATTATTCATTGTCTGGCCTTCAGGTGCTTTGGATCCCTTCCTCTCTGTGGCAGCCCCTCAAATATTGGAAGACTTCTATCTTGTCTCCCCTGGTCCTTCTCTTCACTAGGCTAGCCATGCCCAGTTCTTACAACCGTTCATCGTATGTTTTAGCCTCCAGTCCCCTCATCATCCTGATTGCTCTTCTCTGCACTCTTTGTAGAGTCTCAATATCTGAATATAAATCCTTCCATTCCCCACTATCCTGCTAGAGCTGAAGTAGCTTCTTGGATGAGAAGTGAAACGTCTTCAAAAGAAAAAACAAGAAAGTCCAGTTGCCTCCTGAAAAAGCACCTTTGGGACTTGCAATCAAGTTCTCATCTCTGGTGGCTACCAAACCAAAACTTGTTACAGGCTTGGGTTATAAAGCTCAGAGAAGGGAAAAAAATGGTTTGTTGGCCAAGGCCTAGTGGAAAGATTGGGTATTAGACTTCTTGTTGTTCCTTCCTCCACCCCAAGAGCAAACAAATCTCGTTTCTAGACAGAAATGCATTGGAAGGAAGGGAGGGAGAAGAGACAACACAGGTAACAAAGTTATTAGAAAAGATAAGAGTGTGCTTCTCTGCCAAAGAGAGGAAAGGACGTTGGCACCAGCCAGGCGAGGAGAAGGGAGATCCACCTGAACTTCCCTTTAGGGCACCGTCTCTCTCCTCCATGTCAGTCTCGGTTGAGGGTGCACCAGGCAGCTGCAATGGAAAGAGAAGCTCTCAGAAAAAAGGATTGGGGAGTCAGATAGGTAGGTAGGTAGATAGATATCTGATAGATAGATAGATAGATAGATAGATAGATAGATAGATAGATAGATAGATAGATAGATAGATAGATAGATGATAGATATATCTAGGTAGATAGGTAGATATCTGATAGATAGATAGATGATAGATAGATAGATAGATAGATAGATAGATAGATAGATAGATAGATAGATAGATACAGACTGATAGATAGATAGACAGACAGACAGACAGATATAGATAGATAAGATAGATGTAGGTAGGTAGGTAGGTAGATATCAGATAGATAGATAGATAGATAGATAGATAGATAGATAGATAGATAGATAGATAGATAGATAGATAGATAGATATATCTAGGTAGGTAGGTAGATATCTGATAGATAGATAGATGATAGATAGACAGACAGACAGACAGACAGACAGACAGACAGATAGATAGATAGATAGATAGATAGATAGATAGATAGATCTAGGTAGGTAGATAGGTAGGTAGATAGATATACATAGATGATATAAAGATAGATCTATCGACAAAGCTAGATGATAGATATAGAAAATAGATTGATAGATAGATATCTGGTAGATAGACAGACAGACTCATAGGCATATCTGGTAGATAGATAGACAGACAGACAAGAGAGAGAGAGAGAGAGAGATCCAGATACAAATACAGATACATATATACAGTACATATGGTAGATAGATAGATAGATAGATAGATAGATAGATAGATAGATAGATAGATAGATAGATAGATGATAGATAGATAGATAGATAGATAGTATATGTACTGTATATATGTATCTGTATTTGTATATGGATCTCTCTCTCTCTTGTCTGTCTGTCTGTCTGTCTGTCTATCTATCTATCTATCTATCTATCTATCTATCTATCTATCTATCTATCTATCTATCTATCTATCTATCTATCTATCTATCTATCTATCTACCAGATATGTCTATGAGTCTGTCTGTCTATCTACCAGATATCTATCTATCAATTATTTTCTATATCTATCATCTAGCTTTGTCGATAGATCTATCTTTATATCATCTATGTATATCTATCTACCTACCTATCTACCTACCTAGATCTATCTATCTATCTATCTATCTATCTATCTATCTATCTATCTATCTATCATCTATCTATCATCTATCTATCAGATATCTACCTACCTACCTAGATCTATCTATCTATCTATCTATCTATCTATCTATCTATCTATCTATCTATCTATCTATCTATCTATCTATCATCTATCTATCTATCTATCTATCTATCTATCTATCTATCTATCTATCTATCTATCTACCATCTATCTATCTACTATCTATCTATCTATCTATCTATCTATCTATCTATCTATCTATCTATCTATCTATCTATCTATCTATCTACTATCTATCTATCTATCTATCTATCTATCTATCTATCTATCTATCTATCTATCTATCTATCTATCATCTATCTATCATCTATCTATCTGCCTGTCTTTGCTGCCATTCCTATCCATCCCTGAGCTAGAAAGGGGCCTTCTTTTATTTCAATTAAACACATTTCTTGCCTTGATCCTTCCATCCATGGCCCATAACGGTTTGCAAGCAAAGGCTGGCTTCACACAACATCTAAATCCAGGTTATCGAAATACCTTTTCCACGTTACATTACTTGGGATGACTATTCAAGACACACTTTTCCATGATGATCTCATTCACACAACCTTCTAAACAGTGGCAGCCCCCCCCCCCCCCGGTAATATCTTCAACCATGACCTGTTGGGTTCCATTTCAACCTATTTCAGCATGTTGTGTGAACTCAGCTCATGCAACTGACTCAGTCCATTTGTCCCTTAAAAATGAAGAGCAATCTCGTACAGGGACACAGTCGCATCCACTTTGAGCTGGCATCATACACTGTGGCTTCGGCAAAACCAGGCTTTCTTGGTACGTAAAAGCTCAACAGAATCAGCCATCAGTGGTGGGCTCTGGCTGGTATGGCCCAATAAGGCCGTACAGATAGTAGATGGGAGCAGCGGCCACCGTATCAGTATGGTGGCTCGGTTGGCCCACCCGCCCGCGTCCCACACCTGCTTTTGAAGCTAGCGGGCCAATTGCACACAAGCGCACAGCGTGCAGCACCTGCACGACCTCGGCCAAACAGCTGGGTGTCACAGGTGTGGTGGAGTGTGCATGCATGCACAGCGCACAACTGGCGCATGCACAGCACACGTCCAGTGCATGCATGAATGGACCACGAGCAGAGTACCGGTAGTGACCCACCACTGTCAGCCATGGTTAGTAATAGGAAGGGAGACCCCCAGGAAAAGCCAGCATATCTATAATGGGAAATTGAACAGTCACCCTGGAAGAAGACCACTTTCTATCTATCTAGTCCGTTGCCAAGAAAACCAGGGATGGGCCAGGATTCAAGCTAGTTTCCGAGGAAATATTGATTTCTTTTAATCAAAATATTCAAAACATTTGAGCCAGGTCCCCACACCAAGATCACTCTAGATATTAGTCTCGTCACAATCTTAGCGTTCAGACCTGGCACTGACACGCTGGAAACTCCTTCTGGCTGATTCAGCGTATCCACTTTGACATGCTGGAAGCTTTTACAGATGGGACTCTGGAGATGCCTGTGGAGGCAAGGAGAAGGACGGAGAAGAAAGTCAGCTGGTTTCTTAACTCGGAACACCGGGGGGGGGGGGGGGAGCAAAAGCGGAGGCCGCTATTATAGTACCTTTTCCAGTCATCCTCATTCTCCCAGAATTCGTAGACAATGAAAGTGACCCCATCGGGAAGCCTGACCGCAGTTACGCTGCAACAGAGGGAGACACATTGGGGTCAATAATGAGTAGCAGAGAAATAATATCCTGTAAAAATAAATAAATAAATAAATAAATAAATAAATAAATAAATAAATAAATAAATAAATAAGGTATGGACGATTCATCAGCCCAAAATTAATGAAATCGGTTAAACTGCAAACATTTCCCCCCAGTAAGCCGAGCAAACATCTATGAATGCAGTTTTGTGGCCCGTCAGTGGCCAGAAGAGCTGGCAGCAGATTCAGACAGTGAGGAAGTTGGGGAGGAACAGGGTCAGTCCTGGAATCTGGGGAAGGCTCTGATGAGGGCTCTGTGTTGGAGGCAGAGAGGGGGCCAGGGCCCTATGCCAGTTATCAGCTGCTTCAGAATCAGACATCAGTGAGACAGACGAACAGCTGGAGCCTGTTCCCAGTGTGCACATGCGCAGAGTTGCCAGATGAAAGGACCAGCTAAAGAACAGGGGTCGACTTGGGAGTAAGGCCACAGGTGAATTTTGAATTGACCCTCCCAGAGGAAATAAAAGAGGAGCGAAAGGGGAGTGGAGTTTGCAAGAGATCATTAGTTCGCTTCATTGGTTCATGGCTCTCCGAGGCTCCTTGCCAAGTTTTGCAGATATAAGCCTGGCAGTTCTCCAAGCCAGATAAGGTCTGTGACTGTAAATCCTCCCCTGAAAGACTTTGCTGGACGTGAATGAGCAGAATTCACAGTCAATTAATAAAAGGGTTTTTTGCCGGGACAAGGAGTTTGCTACATGCTCTCGGGAAGCCTTAGTCAGAACATGCAGTTACCTTTCTACAACTGATAACCTGGGTAAGTAAACTCATCCAAGAATCTGCTTCCTCTATGATGTTCAAGACTACGGAGGGTCCTCAACGTGGAGGCCTGTCACCCACCAGCCCCTCCAGCAGCCAAATCAGAGGAGGAGGAGGCATGGGAGTCAGGGTCAGCATCAGGGCAACCTGAGAGCTCCTAGGGGGAAGAGGGAATGGAGCTGGCAGAGAGAGAGACAGGGGCAGAGCCTGGGCTGTACGTCAGCCCTCAGATGGAGAATCAACAGCCCCCAGGTCTGGAGGTGGCTGATGAGGAAGAGGAGGAACAGCTGGGTCCAGTGCCTGACGTGTGGATGCACAGAAAGCAGAGGAGAGGAGAGCAGTGGAAATCTATGGGCCGGTCCTTGGGACAGAAAAGCCACCACTGCTGGCGAAGCACCACCCTAGCTCTAGGGATAAAAGGCAGGGGGCGGAGATGATTAAAGGCCTGGAGAGTAAAGCATATGAAGAACAGCTGCAGGATTTGAGTTTGGCTAGTCTAGAGAAAAGGACTAGGGGTGAAATGATAGCAATATTCCAGTATTTGTCACAAAGAAGGCAGGACAAAAAACAATGGGTGGAAACCCAGCAAGGAATGAAGCAACCTAGAACTAAGGAGAAATTTCCTGACGGTGAGAACAATTAAGGAGCGGAACAGAAGTTGCCTCCAGAAGTTGTGGGTGCTCCATCACTGGAGGCTTTCAAGAAGAGACTGGACAGCCATTTGTCTGAAATGGTATAGGGTCTCCTGCTTGAGCAGGGGGCTCGACTAGAAGACCTCTAAGATACCTTCCAGCTCTATTTTCTATTCAATAGAAAGTCTGGTACCAGCTGTGGTTATACATTGAAGTCTCTGTACAATAGCATTAAGCAACAATATTGGTTATCAGCATCCACCAAACTTTCTGGAGTGTTGGGTGCATTTAGAAGTTCTGAGAGCTGCTTGTGGGTGTTCTCACCAAATGTTGTTGTGATCCAATTGCACCTTTACAATTCCATTGAGAAAAGTAAAAAAAAATAATGGAAAATGTAAGTGATGTTTCCTGCATTCTAGCTTCTCCCTCTCCTGCTAATGTATTTTCTAATAATGTTGATGGAGCCCAAAGGTTTTCTTCGAAACAAACATGGATTTTGGAGATGCGCACTCTGTTTTGGTTATTAAAAAAAGAAGAAGGAAAGAACGTTTAATTAAAGCAATATTTTTTCCCCTAGTAAAACCAGCACAAGCAGCTTGAGGATTGGAGAAGAAGCTCTCTGTGGAGAGCTACACAACTGAGCTACTAATAGTTGTATTATTTGATCAAGGTTTAGAAAATTAATGAAGCTGCTAAAAAATAACCAAGCTTCTGTCAGAGTTTGTTGCAAAAAAAAAATCCAGAAAGCACACACAGGTAACTGATTCAGCTGGATTCATTAACTTATTTATAGAAATATGAATAGATGAATAAATGTACAATACCAACAGGTGGTTCTTCCAAGTAAACACAAGGCAGGAGAGTTACAGGCAAACACAAGCAGTTAATCTGTTAGTTTCATATCAGCAGACAAGCCCAGACCAGAGTGCTTAAGTTTACTTCTCAGAGCAGCAGACTGCTTAAGTTTCTGTTTCTATTCTTTGCACAGACTCAGATCTGTTTAAGCTCCCATTGGCTGACTTACCGTATTTTTCGGAGTATAAGATGCACCTTTTTCCCTCAAAAAAGAGGGTGAAAATCTGGGTGCATCTGATACACTGAACACAGCATTTTGGCCTCCCGAAACCCTGCCCCCTTTATAAAAATGGCCATCCATAGCCTTTAGGAGGCTTCCAGAGTGCTCCTAGTGGCTGAGGAGGACAGAAATGAGTGGAAAATGAATCATTTTTTGCTCATTTTTGCCCCCCCAACCCCCAGGAGCACTCTACAAGCCTCCTAAAGGCTATTAATGCCTTTTTTTTTAAAACGAAAAATGGGCCATTTTTGGGAGGTATGCAGAGTGCAAAAACTTTTTTTTAAAATTGCCTTTCAAAATCTTGGTGCGTCTTATACTCTGAAAAATATGGTAGTTGCTACGCCTATTCATTGCCTGACCTTGTTCCCATATCTCTCCCAGTCATGAGTATCTTAACAGCTTCATAAATCGGATCGTGCTCAGATATTCTATTCCTGAGTCCTTTTGATTCTTTGCAGCCCAACAGAACACTGAAAACAAGTTGTATGTTGAAATGGTGGAGTGGTGGTGGTTAAATAAGTTGGTTAGTCTCCTGCTTGAGAAGGGGGGGTTGGACTAGAAGACCTCCAAGATCCTTTCCAACTCAGTCTGTTTAAAGAAATATATCAGGCAAGGAGTTTGGGATGATGTCTGCTTATCTGTCCATCATCAGAACAACCCAAAAACATGGGGGTAAAATTTAGAATGCTGCAAAAAACTGGGAAGAGAAAGAATGAAATCGAAAAGTGGGCCAGATTCAGATTGGGGCTGCATAGAAAAACATCCCTGAATTTCACCCCCCAGTGGATTTGAATAATTGAGCAATGCATAGGAGACCACCATGCTTCTGAAGATGCCAACCACAGCTGGTGGAAAAATGTCAGGAAATCTGTTGTCTAAAAACCAGGGTCACCAAACTAGACGTAAGAAGGAACAATTCAGTGAGAACAATTGCCGTAGTTTTCGGAGTATAAGGAAACTCGGAAGTATAAGACGCATCTAGCTTTTCGGGAGGAAAACAAGGGGGGGAAATCTGCCTCTGCTTCCCAGCAATTTGCCTCCTTGCAACAAGTAGCAAACAGTACAGACAATATACACTGTTTATAGTGTCACATTTCAGACAATACTTGTACAGATGCTGTTAAAATTGATGTGCTTTCTGGAGGTATAGTTGTTCTCTGCTATTTCAAAGAAGATACAATAGCACTGGGCCTCTTCAGATCAAGCATTTATTTTAAAAGCTTCTTCATTTTGTTAAGCTGCCTAGAGCAATAATAAAGCAGACTTTAAAAAATAAGTCTAATAATGTGAACATTGTATAGGCATTTATAGTTATTGACTTACCTCCTTGCAGCAAACAGCCTGATTAGCACAAGGAAAAAGAAATCTGCCTCTGCCTCCCAGCAATTTGCCTCGGGGAGCAAATGGCAAGTTTCATTCTCAATTTCAGCATGGGCCTCCTGATCATCAGCTGTTCAGGCTGCAGGGATTTCCATAGCCTATTGCAGCCTCCGCAAGGCCCATTTTCCCCATTTGCTGCAAGGAGGTAAATTGCTGGGAGGCAGAGGCCAAAGGATGACGGTGGGTGGGTGGGGCTACATTCAGTGTATAAGACACATCCAAATTTTCACCCTCTTTTAGGGGGGGAAAGGGTGCATCTTATACTCTGAAAAATACAGTAATCAGTGAAACGACTCGTCTCCAGAAGTTGTGGGCACTCCTCTGTTGCTGGAGGTTTTTAAAGAAGAGACTTGGCAATCACTTGTCTGGAATGGTATAGAACAGTGAGGGTGAAACTTTTCGGCACCAAGTGCCAAAAAGGGAGCATGTGTGCTCTTCTGGGCCGCAACCCAGGGGGCATCCATGCACCGGAAAATGAACTTCTGGTTTCTGGTGCATGCATGTGCAGTGGCCAGCTAGTCTTCCAGTTACTGGCACGCATGTGCACGCAACAATCAGCTGTCTGGCACGCATGCCAACACTGGAAAACGGAAAACCAGCTCTTCCAGTTTCCGGCAGTGCCGCATGTATGAAAGCCAACTGATTGTTGCAGGCCCATGCACACCAGAAACCTGGAAAAGGAATGGGTGATGCTGCATGTGCCAGGCGACATGGCTCCGCATGCCACTTTGGGCATGCGTGCCATAGGTTTATCATCACGGGTACAGAATCTCCTGCCTGAGCAGGAAGTTGGACTAGAAGACCTCCAAGGTCCCATTCCACCCTGTTATTCTGTTGAACCCTGAAGCTCAGTATGCTCCAACAGTTTTGCCAACTACTCTCTTCTTTTTTTAAAAAAAAAGTTTTTTATTTTTATTTCTCATACATATGTTCTCAAAAATATAATCTCATAACTATTATTATTAATATGTGTTATAACATTTATGACAATTTCTTCTTCCTCCTGAAATTAAAAACATAACCGAGATTGCTTTTCTACCGTCTCGTATACCCATATTGTTTTGCAACAACCCTACTTCTTCTTCATTCCCCTTTTCTCCTTCCTTTCTCTTCTACTTTCTTTTTTCCTCTCTCCTTTCCTTTCTCTACCTTCCCCCACATGCCTTCCTTCTTCTTCCCTTCTCTATCCCTTCTCCTACTCTTACTTCCCCTCCATTTCTTCCTCTCCTTTTACCCTTTCTTCTTTCTCCCTCCTTTGTTCTCTCCCTACCTTTCCCTCTACTCCTCTCTACATTTCCTCTTTCCGTTGCTGTGTTTACATGTTTTCCTGTTCAATCTGGTGTGTTTTCTAACTTCTTTCCTCGTGATCACATGAGCATAAAGCATATTCAGCCACCTTGTACTTCTCCGTGCCCACAATGATGCAACGTGAGGAGGGGAGTGAAATACACGTGCAAAAGTGACACATATCTACTTGTTTTCATCACAGTCTTTTTCTCATTTACTCAGATAAATGCTGCATACATCTGGACCAATTGAGGTGTGTAGGTATACACAGGTGCGTGTGGATGTCAGGGTTCCAACAGATGCCCTAATTAAATCATGAGCCTCGAGCCAAACTGAAAAGAAATCCAGTTATTTATTAAGAGCTTCATGTCAGCATTCACATTCCAAGTGAAGCCAACTCTGACCCCATGTAATTTACAGCCCAGGCTTGACCCTGTGTCCCCCTCCTCCACAGGGTGTGTCATTAGTCACATTCACCAACAAAGCAATTTCGAGGGTTGTAGAGATCACACCCCTCCGGCCACTGTGAGTAACCCTGGAAGACAGCCTTGACAAATATGTCTGGAATGTGCTTTGGTTTTTGGCTGCCATGCTCTGCAGGTTCGTTTTCCCATCCCCCATGCCTATGACAACTCAAGAGCAGGTCAGGGATGTTTTATGAGTTCACAGTGGATACACACCCATCCTGATTAGATTGACACCAAATTATCTATTACTGTCTACTTGGAGCCTGCAATATTTAGCCAAGCTCCAGATGTTGACCAGATTAATTGTTCTGTCTTAGCAACTGATGGTTTTCTTCACACATGCCATTTTATTGAGTTAGGGAAACGCTCTAACAACATTTGGACAATAAGCTAAGCTGGCAATCTCCTAACTTTGCTTAGGATTGTGGGGTTTGAAGATTTTGAGGGGTTTTTGTGTGTGTGGCTTAGAGTGTTATTTGATCTAGAGCACAAAACCCAGAATCACAGGGGTTTTTTAATAAAAGAGAAAGGGGGAATATTAATATATACACTTCTGTATAATAAAATAAGAACAATTACAAGAGAAAATATGAAATGACAGACTGCATCTTAAATAAATATATATTAATATTAGAAATATATAAGTCAGCTGAATGTAATAACCATGATTAATTTTATCAGTTTTATTTGTATTAGAATATATGACACCCAGGTGCACACTGTTCACGCATTGATGTTTGTAAAAATAAATAAATCAAAAATTAAAAAATTAAAAAAATAACATAGAATCATAGGATTTAAAGGGACCTTGGAGGTCTTGTAGTCCAACCCTCTGCTCAAGCAGGAGACACAATACCATTCGGGACACATGGATGTCCAAGCTCTTCTTAAAAACCTCCAGTAATGGAGCTCCCCCAATATCTGGAGCCAACTCATTTCACTTATTAATTGTTCTCTCAGGAAATGTTTCCTTAATTCTAGGTTAAATCTCTCCTTGGTCAGTTTCCATCCACTGTTCCTTGTCTGGCCTTTAGATGCTTTGGAATATAGGCTGACCAGTGGTGGGATTCAATGTTTTTTACTACCAGTTCTGTGGGTATGGCTTGGTGGGCGTGGCATAGCTTGATGGGCATGGCGTGGCATGGCGAGGGTTGGTGGGTGTGGCTTGGTGGGCGTGGCAGGAGAAGGATACTGCAAAATCCCCATTCCCTCCTGATCAGCTGGGACTCAAAAGGCAGAGAATAGATGGGGGCGGGGCCAGCCACAGGTGGTATTTACTAGTTCTCTGAACTACTCAAAATTTCCACTACCAGTTCTCCTGAACTGGTCAGAACTGGCTGAATACCACCTCTGAGGCTGACCCCATCTTCTTTGTGTCAGTCTCTCAAATATTGGAACACTGGTATCATGTCTCCCATGGTCCTTCTCATTGGACTAGACTTTGTTAGAAGGCGCCCTCCTTTTTGTCCTGTGCACCAAATACTACAGAAAGAGAAGGCAGGAATCTCCCTTCCCAATATCTTAAAATCCAAGATTGAATTGTATTTCTTCTGCCAGCCAAATTACATTTTCTAACACCAAGCTGGTTCTAAACCTTCCTAAATCCAGATTGGGAGCTGACCCAGGACGAAGGGATGCTGGGACAAAACAAAAAGTCAGCAGGGCAACAGAAAGGGAATCAGGTGAGAAGTTGACCAACAGCCTGCCCCAATGCATCCTGCTCAGGAAACTAGCCCAGCAGAGCTTCCATGGGAAGAGGCAGTCTACCCCAAAGAGCTCTGTCTTCAAAGCAAGAAATGAGAAACAGGCAGCTTTGAGGGATCAATTTGGTAGCTTCCCAGAGACGTTTGCCTGGCATTGGTGAAGGTAGAAAAAGGGGGGGCAGGTGACCCCTGATAGGGGGATAAAGGGAGGGGGTCATCTCCTTGGGGATCCTGAGGACTTTGTGACTTCACACCTGCAGGCTAAACTGTCAGTTGCTGCCAGTTATCAGTTATCAGAGTGAAGATGCCTCCAAGGGGCAGGTTGTTCTTCAGAGGGGCTCCTGGTCTCCAGAGGGGAACCTTCCCTTTTTTTGGTAAGCGGTGATCAGTGGGGTAAGTGTGTGGGGGGGGGAGAGTTTGGGTTGGGATGAGGGTGAGGATCAGGATAAGAGGGAGAGTCAGAGAGTTGGAGAGAGAGGAAGAGGGGGGGAAGAGAGGGGGAAAGGGAAGAAAAAGGGGAGTGAAAATTAGAGGAACCTTTAAGAACAGAAGGGGAGAAGAGGGGAGAGAAAGGAAAGGGGAAGGGAGAAAGAAGTGGGAAAGAGGGAGATGGGGATAGGAAGGGAAGGAGGGATAGATCATGAGAGGATTAGGGAGGGGAGAGGGGGGAGGGAAAGCAAAGGGAGAGGGGAAGGGGAAGAGATCGGAGCGGAGGGAGAGAGAGCAACTGGGGGAGGGGGAGGGAAAGGAAGAAAGGGAGAGGGGAAGACGTAGATGGTGAGAGGGAAGTGTGTAGGGATCCGGAAGGAGGAGGAGGAGTGGGGGGAGGAAACAGAGAGAAAGGGAGGGAGAGAGAGACAAGAAGGGAGAGGGGAAAGGAAGGGAGGGACAGAACAGGGGAAAGAGGGAGGAAGAGAGGGATAGGGGTTAGGGAAGGACCGGTGAGAGTGAAGGAGATGGGGAGGAGCAGTGGGACACGGATGGAAGGGGGAGAGTGAGGGAAGGGACATGGGATGGGTGAAAGGGGAAGTTTAGACTGGATCTGGCCTTTTTAATCCAATCAATATCATTAACACATAGAAGAATCTTTCCGTTTTGGTAACCCTTCTCCTTTCCTTTCCTCTTGCCTTTTTCCAAAAGAATGGCTCCCTCCCTCCCTCTTCCTCCCCTCCCCTCCCTCTCTCTCTCTCTCTCTTTTTTTTGGCATGCAATATTTCCTTTTTGATTATGTGGAATGTGCAAAGAACCCAACCAGGAACCCATTCCTGTTTGCGAAATTGATTTGCAAAAGTGCAAATGAGATTGCTTTGTATGAAAGGACAATCTGGACAGCAAACACCTCCCCCCCCACACACCACATCCTTTCAAACACTCTGGGGGTGCCTCCTTCCTCCCCCCGCTGGCTTATTTTTATTTTATCTTCCTTAACAGCCATTTTCATTAGGGGAAGGAAGGAGAAGAAGCAATCGACTGGTAGAAGGAAAATGAGATCTCCTGCTTTCTTTGGTTATCATTATCTTTGCTTGGGCAATCTTGGGTTTGGTCAGTGATGGGCATGAAGTCCCAGCACCTTCTCTGAGTTGGTGGGGCCAACATATAGAATAAACACAGAATAAGAGTGTTGGAAGGGACCTTGGAGGTCTTCTAGTCCAATCCCCTGCTCAAGCAAGAGACTCTAGTTTATACCATTCAAGACGAATGGCTGTCCATTCCTTCTTTGAAAACCTCCAGTGATGGAGCATTCACAACTTCTGGAGGCAACTTCTGTTCCATTGATTCATTGTTCTCACTGTCAGGAAATTTCTCCTTAGTTCTAGGTTGCTTCTCTCCTTGATTAGTTTCCACCCATTGCTTCTTGTCCTACCCTCAGGTGCTTTGGAGAAAAGCTGGACTCTGTGGCAACCCCTCAAATATTGGAAGATTGCTCTCCTGTCCCTCCTGGTTCTTCTCTTCATTAGATTGGACATACCTAATTCTCTCAGATGTTCATCATACGGTTCAGCCTCCAGACTCCTAATCATCTTTGTTGCTCTTCTCTGCACTCTTTCTAGGGCTTGGGAATATTTTTTGTATTGTGGTGATTGACTAAGCTCAAACCAGGGGTGAAATCCAGCAGGTTCTGGAGAATCACTAGCAGAACTTTTGAGTAGTTCCAAGAACCGGTAGTGGAATTTTGATCAGGAGAACCACTAGTGGAAATTTTGAGCAGTTCGGAGAACTGGTAGTGGAAATTTTGAGCTGGCAAATACCACCTCTGGCTGGCCCCGCCCCATCTATTCTCTGCCTCCCGAGTCACAGCTGATTGGGAGGAAATAGGGATTTTGCAATATCCTTCCCCTGCTATGCCCACCAAGCTACGCCCACTAAGCCACACCACGCCCACCAAACCATGCCCACATAACTGGTAGTAAAAAAAATTGAATTTCATCACTGGCTCGAACCCATTTGAGGCTAGTTCATCGCATTGTTCAACCCATCTACCCTCTCTCACAAAATGACTTATGCAAAATGAGTCTGCTTCCCAAGGCAAGGACCCATATGCCAGAGGTGGGTTTCACAGAATTTTACCACCAGTTTGCTGTGCACTGAAACTGTGAGTGCACCCCTTCTGTGCATGCGCTTTGCTCTCATGTACAGCTTGCACACATGCGTGCGGCTTAGAAAATGTGGCTAAATAGGACAGCATAGTGCCAGGGTGGGTGGAGTGGCCCACTTGCAGCTTCCCAACCAGTTCGCCTGAACCATTCCGAACCGTCTGAATACCACCAGTGCCGTATGCCGAAGCTTTGATACTGCGTTTTTTACACTGTATAAAAAAGTCCCTATCTGGGTTTTTTCCCCAATCTCTTTGCACATGCCTGAGCTCAGCTGGCTGTATCACCAGAGCTGATGTGAGCATTTTAGATTCAAAGGTTGCAGTCAACTTTGATGATCAGTCAGAATAAGAAATGCATGAGAGTTCTTTTTTGTTACTGGAAAAGGAAAAATATCAATAAAAGTCATGGCCAGCCCTCTATGCAGCTACATCACTCTCCCCTTTTGAACATCAGTTAGACATTTAACCGATCTTCCAGCTTAGGAAGTGTTGCTTTTTGGGTCCTCTGTCTAATGAATTGATTAAAATAAATTTGGCCCAATGATTTAAACGAGCACAACGATTTAGTGACACAGTTCCCGGCAGGTATTTTAACTCTTGTGCAGGAAAGAAGGAGCTGCATGTTAACCCTGCCTATCAATGCTAATAATCTGGTTGCCTTTACAATGGATCCATGTACCATGCTAACCTAGGTTTAACTTAGAAAACCATGGCTCACACATTTTGCAAACAATGGCAATGCCTGAATTCCTTTCTAGCAAGACATAAAAGATAGAATAAATAAAAAGATAGACATAAAGAAGTTGTGGGTGGGTGCTCCATCTTTTAAGGCTTTCAGATACAGATTAACAGAGTTGGAAGGGACCTTAGAGGTCTTCTAGTCCAACCCCCAGCTCAAGCAGGAGGCCCCCAGCTGGACAATCATTTCAGATAAATGATTGTCCAGCCTCTTTTTGAAAGGACTACATCCAGTTTTGGTCACCACACTATAAAATAGATGTGGAGACTCTAGAAAGAGTGCAGAGAAGAGCAACCAGGATGATGAGGGGACTGGAGACTAAAACATATGAGGAATGGTTGCAGGAACTGGGCATGGCTAGTCTAGGGAAGAGAAGGACCAGGGGAGACAGGATAGAAGTCTTTCAATATTTGAGGGGCTGCCACAGAGAGGAAGAGGCTCAAGCTATTTTCCAAAGCACCCAAAGACCAAACAAGGAATAATGGATGGAAACTGAACAAGGAGAGATTCAACCTGGAAATAAGGAGGAACTTTCTGACAATGAGAACAATCAACCCATGGAACAGAAGTTGCCTTCGGAAGTTGTGAGAACTTCATAACTGGAAGCTTTCAATAAGAGACTGGACCGGGATCTGTCAGAAATGGTGTAGGGCGGTTCTCAACCTGTGGGTCGGGACCCCTTTGGGGGTTGAACGACCCTTTCACAGGGGTCGCCTAAGACCATAGGAAAACACATATTTTCAAAAAAATATGGAAACCATAAAACAATTTTATGGTTGAGGGTCACCACAACATGAGGAACTGTATTAAAGGGTCACAGCATTAGGAAGGTTGAGAGCCACTGGTGTAGGGTCTACTTGGGCAGGGGGTTGGACTAGATGACTTACAAAGTCCCTTCCAACTCTGAGAATCTGAGATGGAGCACCCACAACTCCTGAAGGCAAGTTATTCTATTTACATTATCCCATTTACATCTTGTCTAAAAGCTAAAGGGATCTTTTTCTTTTCTTTTTTGAATGGCCAGTCAAGCCATTGCAAGATATTAAGCAAGACTGTAGGTTCCCCAGAACATGTCATGTCCCCACCAGTTCCTCTAGCGGTCCAAGTTCTACTTACTGGAAGCAGTCCTGTTCTCCAGCCACCGTCTTCAAGTACTGCTTCAGGGAGGCACAGAATTCTCCCAGGTGCTTCTGGGAAACAGTCATTTCGCTCCGTACCAAGAGGAGATACTGAAACATATAGAGATCACATCACAGAAACCAAGAGGGAAATCATTAAAATACAGTGAAAACCAACTGCACCATTGCTTAGACCTATGATGGCGAAGCTATGGCATGCATGCCACAGGTGGCCCGCAGAGCCCTCTCTGTGGGCATGCCAGCCGTCACCCTAGCCCAGCTCCACTGTGCCCCATTTTGGCTTCCAGGTTGGTGCAGGAGGCCTTCCAGACCCAAAATGTGGCATGGGATTGTGCCCAAGTGGGCGGAGCACAAGTGTGTGTGGGGGGTCGCGTATGTTGGAGGGAATAAAAGCAATCTGGTCAAGTCAAGGCATGTTACTTCATATTTTCACATTCACACTGTTGTGTTTTAATCATAAGCAACTACATTTGTTTAGAAAAGCAATTTCCCCACAGTTAACCTTGCTCATATCACCAAGATGGCCACCAATAGAAATAAACAGTTTTAAAAATGCATCATTTATTCATGTATTCACAGGAACTATCAAATGACCATATGTGGAGAGTCACAACAGCTGTAAATGCAGAACCAGCTTCCCCAACTGCACTTTTTACCATTGTTTTGCCAGAAACTAGCAGAAAAAGTTGCACATTCATATAAACATTCATATAAACAAATGCATCACTTATTCACATATTTATGCAAACCATCAAATACCATAGAGAGAGTGAGAGACAGAGAGAAGGGCCACTATAGTCATATTCTATATAATCAGAGTTAAGTTGGCATTTTTCAGATGCAGTGGACACCTACTCCCATACTCCCCAGCCAGTAGTGACTATCAAACCATCCCCAAACCATGTTGGAGAAAGGATGGAGCAGAGGAATAATCCAGAGAATTGAACGTTAAGGGATGGAGTGGTAAGAACTGCTTGGATCCCAATATCAAATGATGTTTCTTAGCACTTGCTTCAAAAACAAATAGGACATGCTAAACTCCACCACAACTATATCCCTACAATGCAGAAAGGTGCTTTGAGGAATGTCTATGGAGATTCTGAGTCAACCAGGCCATGGGTTTCCCAAAGGTGCTTTTTCAAGAGGCAATTGGACTTGCTGATTTTTCTTTGAAGACATTTCGCTTCTCACCCAAGAAGCTTCTTCAGCTCTAACAGGATGGTTGGGAATGGAAGGATTTATACTCCTTGCAGACAGCTGGTCATTTGCATCCTTTTAAGAGGGTCATTGAGGCCACTTGGAGGTTTATCTGTGTCCTCAGGGTCACCTGAGTGATGCAAATGGTCCCTGTAGTCTGCAATTTTTTCCCCTCTTCAAATCCATCCCTACTCCCACCCCATTCCAAGGGTCTTCATCCCAAAATTGTACAGCTAAAAGTCTGTAGAGATTCTCACCCACCCAGGTCATGGTTGTCCCAAGGATGCTTTTTCAGGAGGCAACTGGACTTCCTTGTTTTATTCTTTTGAAGACATTTCACTTCTCATCTAAGAAGCTTCTTCAGGTCTGACAGAATGGTGGGGAATGGAAGGATTTATATTCCTTGCAGACAGCTGGTCATTTTCATCCTTCTAGAGGGCCGTTGAGGCCACTTGGAGGTTTTTCTGTGTCTTCAGGGTCACCCGAGTGGTGCAAATGGTTCTTGTAGTCTACAATTTTTCCTCTGGAAATCCGTTCCTACTCCCACACCATTCCAGAGGTCTTCATCCCAAATTCTATAGCTAAAAGTCTGGAGAGATTCTCAGCCATCCAGGTCATGGTTATCCCAAAGGGGCTTTTTTTCAGGAGGCAACTGGACTTCTGTGTTTTTTCTTTGAAGATTTTTGCTTTTCATCCAAGAAGCTTCTTCAGCTCTGACTGGACAGTGGGGAATGGAACGATTTATACTCCTTGCAGGCAGCTGGTCATTTCCATCCTTTTAGTGAGGTTCGCCTGTGTCATCAGGGTCACCTGCATAGTCCCCATAGCTGTGGAGCCTTCTTGGAACTGTGAAAGGACTGTGCTGTAGACTAGATCCTCCAAATCCTCCCCCTTCACATCTTCTCCCCTTGAGTTCATAGCAGATGGGCATTAAGCAAGGCGAAGGTGGCAGTTCTCATATGAAGTCCAGTTGCCTCTTGAAAAAGCACCTTTGGGACAACCATGACCTGGACGACTGAGAATCGCCATAGACCAGGGGTGTCCAAACTTGGGAACTTTAAAACTTGTGGACTTCCCTGCTGGGGAATTTTGGGAGTTGAAGTCCACAAGTCTTAAAGTTCCCAAGTTTGGACATCCCTGTCATAGACATTCTGTGTTCTAAATTTGCCCTTGTCATCAGCTAGGAGTTTCATTCTTTCTAGCATGTTCCAACACAAAGAGCCACCATCTATGTGATGAATATAGAGTACATGCGATGAGCTTGCTGATTGGACACCATCGGTAGGCTGATTGACACTGATTGGTTAGATTCTTGAATTCTCTCCTTTTTTTTTTTGTGGACCAGAATAGTTCCAGAATGAGGCCAACCTTTGGATAGCTGTAGGTTTTGCTCTAATTTGAGTGAAAATGGGAAACTGAGGGAATGCAGAAACTCACTGGTTGGTTTTGGCTTTGAATAGCTCAGCCAGAATCTATTCCCAACTATTATTATCCTTCCGTCAATAAAGTTAATGGTGTATTGATTTCCAAGGAGGAAACTGGTTCTATGAAATACTTATGAGATTCCACTAACTACTTCGTTTTCTTCCTCTGGGTGTGCAGAAATTATATTTACTACTCTAGTTATATTTTGCTAGGTGGAACATGAAATTAGCCCCAAAGGCCACATTGTTTTTATTTTTATCTGCTTCTATTATTCTCTGCCTGGTATTTTTCTTCTCTTTGGCAAAGTCCTCTTTTTTTAATTAAAGCTTTAGAGTTCTTGGCTTTTTAAAGTCCTCATTTTTTCCCCAATCCATTGATTTTTTTTACTCTTCTCTTGGGATGACTCTGGGTACCATTCAGTTACAACATCACTGAAAAAAGTGAAATGATCGTTTTTCAAGCCTATTATCATTGTGGCACCCCTGTGTTCATGTTATTTACATTTGGATGCCTGACATATTTATTTCATTTAGTAGCTGGATACCTGTGCTTTGCGACAAAACTATGTGATCGGGCAATACAGGAGAAATCTGGTTCACTCCGATTCAACATTATTTAATTCCAAGATAATGCCCTACAATCACCAGACTTTAGATAGGCCTTCATTTAGCTTGTCAACACAGTTTTCTAGTTTAGCTGTTCAATCATTAGTTGAGTTAGTAGTTGCAAGTTTTTTTTTAATTAAAAAGAAATATTATTTATCAGAGATCAAAGATGCAGACTCACACCTGCTTAAATCTATTTTTCTTTAAAAGAGGTTTTCTTATCCATTTCCTCGGAGAATTAACTGGAAGCTTTAATCTTCTCACATCATTCCTGATGAGTTGGTAGCAAACTCAATATTTCAAAGGTATTCTTTTCAAATTTAACTGATAACTGTCAGAAAGGATATAAGGGGTGGGTGGGTGGGGAGAGCAGCTGTGATTGAATATCGGCATTATTCATGCCTATTCAACATGCAATCAAGACTTAATCAAATGTGACATATATATCATATTCTGACACTGTAATGACTGCTTTATTCATGAAACCGAGAATACAAATTCTAACATGTGTTTTCCCTGACTCTTTTTTTGTTTAAGCTAGATCTTTAGGAAAATCAAGGTTTCTATTCTATTCAGGAGTACAACGTGTTCCTAACATGGGGCTGCCCTTGAAGAGCACCCGGAGGCTTCAACTGGTCCAGAATGGGGCTGCGCAGGTGATCATGGGGGTACCTAGGTGCTCCCATGTTACACCCATTTTAGGCAGCCTGCACTGGTTGCAGGTTGTATTCCGGGTGCGATTCAAGGTACTAATTATGACCTTTAAAGCGCTCCATGGCTTAGGCCCAGGATATCTGTGAGACCACCTGTTGCCACCGGTAGCATCCCACCGTCCAGTGAGATCCCACAGAGTTGGCCTCCTCAGGGTGCCGTCGGCCAGACAGTGTCGGCTAGTGACCCCCAGGGGGAGAGCCTTCTCTGTGGGAGTGCCTTCCCTCTGGAATGAGCTGCCCCGGGAGCTTCGCATAATCCCCGACCTCCGGTCCTTCCGACGCGCCCTAAAAAGTTGGCTTTTCCAGCAAGCCGGCTTGGCCTGAATAGAATAAAATATAGGATTAATTTGGTTGTTAATTTTGATTTAATTTTTAAATTTTTATTGTAAATATCAATTAGTTTTTTTTTGATACTTTATTGAATGTACCTTTTAATTTTTGTAATTACATTTCTGTAATGTGTTTTCTTTTATGTTGTACCCCGCCCTGAGTCCTTGAGAGAAGGACAATATATAAATCCAATAAACCTAAACCTAAGTACTTCTATTATTAGTTTTACTTGTGAGTTCCTGCTAATGGAGAATGTTTAGATATGCAAGGAAACCCAATGCAGCAGAAATAATTTGAAAAAAGTATTAGGCTGTGAAGTTCAGGAGAGATGGAGCATTGACCTTGTCTTCAGGCAAAAAATAAAACATTACTCAAAAACTCTGGTGATTTTTTTTTAAAAAAACCCTAAAATGAAAAATATCAGCACCCAAAAGTATTTAACCAGTAATGTTTTAAGCATGGAAACCAGAGAGCAGTTGACTTTTAATCATCAATATTTATTTGCTGCAGTATTCTACCACCAATTCCAGGGGGATTCAACAGTTTACAAAAACTGTACATTTCCATAAAAAACGAACAAACAAACCCACTTCTGACCAGGCATTTGTAGTGGCAACAAGGAGTGGTGTGGGGTGGCCTAGAGGGGGAGCTCTCGCCTCAGAATCAGGAGTTCGATCCTAGATAGAGGCAGATATTTCTCTTTCTGGTCACACACTGAGAATATATCAGATGAACAAAACTCCAAATTGGTGACAGGAAGGGCATCTGGCCATTAAAAAAAAATTAAGCCAGCTCCATTCACTTGTTCAGACTCCACAATAATCCACAAGGGATTATTAAAAGGAGTTAAAAGGAGATGATGATTTGTACCAGCAACTCAGAAGACCAATGTTATTGCGAGGAGTTTAAGTGACCTATTTTGATACGTCCTACATATGAAGTCTAGACCAGTGTTTGACAACTTCGGGAACTTTAAGATGCGTGGATTTCAACTCCCAGAATTCCCCAACTAGCTACTGTTGCAGAAAATGACAGGCTTTACACTTCTCAGGATGCAGGAAAAGTTTATTTGGCAGCCAGGTTCAGAAAGCTAGCCCATGGCTAGCATTGCAAGTTCTGAACCACCTTCATTATCGAAGCACACATTCTTATACATTCTCAAAGGCAGCGTAACACGGAAACACTTAACTCATTTCTTATTGGTTACCTTGAGGAAAAAGCCTTATAAGGAGATGAGGATCTTACTTCTCCTTTTGTTACAGGTATGGACTACGTGTCATTAATGAACTTTATCTGAACCTTGTGGTTTGGACTTTTGACATAGGGACGTTGGCTAGAACATCTTGTGGTTAGAGGCTGAAGACGTTTCTTTTAAGCAAGCTTCTAACTATCCTTTTTATGCCACATCTTCATTCTTATATATTTTTTAATCCATATTTTATTCTACTTTACTACTTGGGCTGGCTGAGGAAATCTGAGAGTTGAAGTCTTAAAAGTTCCTGAGGTTGAGAAACACTGGCCTAGAGGTTGAGAGCTCCCTGAACTAGCCTGCTTGATTTTCTCTCTCTCTTCTGTACTGAATAAAGGAGAAGGAGTGGGAATCTTCAGGTAGTTTCAAAGCTTTCCTTACTCTGAAAATCTGAGAGTTTCAGTTCCCACCCAGAGTCATAGGTCACCAAGTCAAACTCAAGCCTTAGCAGTCTCCTTACCATGAAATGGCTGTGAAGTCATGGTGACAGGGTTGATTTAAAAACTCCAGGGTCAATGTTAGCTGGGAGCTTCCATGTGGAAAGGAGCACTGAGTACTGTGGAAAAATTGACTGCCCATCTCTGCTATCATTGTTAAGGAGCTCCTGGAAGCTTATAAGAGTGTCTTGCTTAGATACATGTGCTTTTTATCTTACTGTAAGCTTTTAACTGTTTGCTTGAGTTAACAGGAAAGCCAAATGTATAATCTCTTCTGAAAAACCTCCAGTGATGGAGCACCCACAACTGCTGAGGGAAACCTGTTTCACTGGTTTGGTTGATTGTCCTCACTGTCAGGAAATTCCTCCTTAGTTCTAGGTTGCTTCTCTCCTTACAGTAGAACCTCTGGTCACGACCATCATTCGTTCCATAACTTTGGGGGCAACCCGATTTGGTCGTGACCCGAACCTAACCAAAAATTAATGCAGCGGCCACACAAGGTCGCTGTTGTTTGGTGCTTACAAAAAAAATGGTGTGGAAGGGGAAATTGGCCACGGCCATGTTGGATTGTCACAGTGGTGAAATTCAATTTTTTTTTACTACTGGTTCTGTGGGCATGGCTTGGTGGGCATGGCAGGGGAAAGATACTGCAAAATCTCCATTCCCACCCCACTCTGGGGTGGCAGAGGTGGCATTTGCTAGTTCTCCGAATTACTCAAACTTTCTGCTACTAGTTCTCTGAACTACTCAAAATTTCCGCTACCGGTTCTCCGAACTACTCAAAATTTCCACTACTGGTTCTCCGAGCTACTCAAAATTTCCGCTACCAGTTCTCCGATCTACTCAAAATTTCTGCTACAGGTTCTCCGAACTACTTGAAATTTCCGCTACCGGTTCTCCGAACTACTCGAAATTTCCGCTACCGGTTCTCCGATCTACTCAAAATTTCCGCTACCGGTTCTCCGATCTACTCGAAATTTCCACTACCGGTTCTCTGATCTACTCAAAATTTCTGCTACCGGTTCTCCGATCTACTCAAAATTTTCGCTACCGGTTTTCCAGAATCTGTCAGAACCTCTCCTGAACCTGTCAGAACCTGCTGGATCACCACCCGAGTATGTCTTCATGACCAGATTCAAAAAATGTGTGCATTTTTTAGTCGGAACCCGATTTGGTCATGGTCAGAAGTGTTTGCGACCAGAGGTTCTACTGTAGTTAGCTTCCACCCATTGCTTGTTGTCCTGCCTTCTGTTGCTTTGGAAAATAAATGGACCCCCTCTTTTTTGTGGAAGCCCCTCAGATACTGGAACACCACAATGATGTCACTCTCAGTTCTTCTTTTTAGTAGATTAGACAAGGACAATTCCTGCACCCGTTCTTCATATGCTTTAGCCTCCAGTCGCCTAATCATCTTCGTTGCTGCTCTTTGCACTCTTTCTAGAATCTCAACATCCTTTTTATATTGTGAAGACCAAAATTGGATGTAGTATTCTATGTATGGCCTTACCAAACCCTTCTAAAGCAGTAGTAACACTTATTGTGACCTTGATTCTATCTCTCTGTTAATGCAGTCTAGGATTGCATCGGCTTTTTTTGGCAGCTGGAGCAGAGTGCCACATGTCAAAGCTTAAATCCCTTTATTTACCAATGTGCTTATTGTCTCTGGATCTAAAGGAACCAATTGCCTGGGCTGATCGCTGCCCTGACACTTAGCACAAGAGTATTTAACCTAGGTGGCATTGATCTAGCAGTTGACTCTCACTTTGTTAAGGTGTACTTATCTCTGACGATTTATGCTCCAAAACTTACTGTAACACAGTTGCTGAAAAAGCATTAAGAGTTGTAAACTTAATTTTGTGAAGCTTTTTTTCCCCCTGGAAATATTGTATTGCTAATTAGAGCTTATAAAACTTAGGCTAGACCAAATTGAAAGTATTGTTTGGAATTCCTACCCTATATCTGACATGAGTGCAATCGAACGGGTTCAGAAGTACTTCATGAGAAAAGTCTTGCACTCTGCTGTACACAGTAGAATTCCTTATGCTCCTAGGCTCAACATCCTTGGTTTGGATAACTTAGAACTGTGTTGTTTGCCGTCAGATTTATGTATTGCATACAAAATTGTATGCAGTAATGTTTTACCTGCAAATGACTTTTTTTGTTTTAATCGCAATAATATGCCTGCGAACAACCACTTTAAGCTCAGTGTAAATCGTTCTAAACTTGACTGTAAAAAATATGATTTCGGGAACAAAGTTGTCAGAGTCTGGAATGCCCTACCTCCGTGATGGACAGGTGGCACGCGGAGCCATTTGTCCGGGCACACGAGGCATTGCCCTGTCAGCTGGCCCATCTGACTTCGGCCTTCTTTTGAGGCCATTTTTTGCCCGCTGGAGGCTTCAGGAACTTCCCTGAAGCCTCCGGAGCATGAAAAACCAGCCCTACGAGCAAACTGGAAGTTTGGGAATGTAATTCCAGTTTGCTTATAGGGCCGGTTTTAGGCTCTGGAGGGCTAAAACTGGCCCTACGAGCAAACCAGAAGTCCGTTCCTGAACTTCCGGTTTGCCCATAGCAGGGGTGGGTTTCAACCGGTTCGTGGCGGTCCCTGCGAACTGGTTGGTCGGCGAACCCTGAAGTAAGTAACTTCTGGGAACGGCGAAGGGCCGACCCACCCGCCCGCGCTCCTTACCCGGTTTTGACGAGTTCTGCGCTTCCACGCATGCGCAGGATGCATACAGCACCTGTGCGATCCTCCAGTAGCAGCTGGAGCCTCGCACAGACGCTAGTACGCATGCGTGCACCGCGCACGTGCACGAGGACGCCGCCGGCCCAGTTCCAACCGAACCGGTTGGAACGGGGCGAGAAACCCACCCCTGGCTCATAGGGTCAGTTTTTCGTGCTCCAGAGGCTTCACGGAAGCTCCTGAAACCTCTGGAGAGCCTCCAGGGGGGAGGGGGAGGCTGTTTTCGTCTGTACCAGACTCCATAAAGCCTCTGGAGCCTGGGGAGGGCAAAAAAAGCACACCAAAAATGGGGGGGGGGAGCGCTGGTCATGTGCACATGCGTGCTGGGGTCGTGCGCATAGCATTATGGGCGTGACACACCTGCGCACGACCCTCCTGCGCTCCCCCAGCTTTTGGCACGTGAGCTACAAAAGGTTCGCCATCCCTCCCCTACCTGCTTCAGTTGTCTCAGCTACAAATTTTCAGTTTCAGTCGTAAATTGGCTTCCGTGGACCTTACTGCATACTTAAATGGTCAGTCTTCATGCATGAAAAGCTCAGTGCTAGTTGTCTTTTGAAAAGGAAGGGGCACCCACAGAAAAGGGCACCCCGGAATCTCATCATACTGTTTCTCAGTCCCCAAATCCCCACTTGAGATTGGGGGGGGGGAACGACACTCACCGCACATGCTGTGTTCTCATTGTCTGACAGCCGTTGATGCAAGTCAAACCAAAGAGTCTGTTGAGGGAAAAAAGGGAAATATTAGTAATATTTTCAGGGAAATCAAACCTGGCAGGAGAAGGAAGAAAGGAAGAAAGAAAGCAGCTGGCTAGTAACTTCTGCCATGGAAACCTGAGATGCAAATTGGGGATGAAGGGCTTTGGATCTCATCTATGTGATTGGCAGTAGACCAGAAAAGAATTTCTCTCTAATCTCCCAATTACTAAAACAGAGCAGTCCCCTTGGCTGAACCTCTGGTGGAGAAAAAGGCTTTGGAGAGATCCTTTTCCCTTGAGAAAATGCAACCATCTGCAACAAGGAGCTGTGCACTTATGAAAGTCTGGTAATTGGTACAATTTTAGGTGGAGATATTCACCTGGAAAAAAAATCTGGGCATATGCACCTGCTGTGAAGGAAATCAGGAGGGAAAAAAAGTATCAGATTTGTATGGAAACTCATAGCCCTAATGCATGCCTAGAAAGAGGGAACAATAGAGATAATACATCTCTGCCTTAATAGAATAGAGTATTTGTAGCTCTGGACCATAAGGAAGGCTGCGCTCCAAAGAATGGAGGCCTTTGAGCTCTGGTGCTGGAGAAGACTCCTGTGAGTCCCTTGGACTGCAAGGCCATCCAACCCGTCAGTCCTAGAGGAGATTAACCCTGACTGCTCTTTAGAAGGCCAGATCCTGAAGAGGAAACTCCAACACTTTGGCCACCTAATGAGAAGGAAGGACTAATGAAAAGAGCCTCATGCTGGGAAAGATTGAGGGCAAAAGAAGAAAGGGACGACAGAGAAGGAGGTGGCTGGATGGAGTCACCGAAGCAGCCAATGTGAGCTTAAATAAACTCCAGAGGATGGTAGAGGACAGGAAGGCCTGGAGGAATGTTGTCCATGGGGTCGCAATGTGTCGGACACAACTTCGCAACTAACAACAACAATTTGTAGCTCAGGGTTGAAATGAAGAGTCCTTGGTGCACTCTGAGCTTGGTGGTTTTCACACAGACATTTCGTTACCAAACTAGGTAACATCATCAGTGCTGATATTATTGCAGTGATGATGAAATGTCTGCAAGAAAACAACCAAGCTCAGAGAACACCAAGGACTCCGCAAAAGTCTGTCTTCAGGCAAGTAGCCTTGGATCTTGGAAGGGTAGTTGTAGATTTATTTGATTCCAAACAGCTGTGAAAAAGTCAGCGCTGCCTGTAACTCTTTAAAGAAGCCGTGTCTTTTCCAGGATAAGGCGGTTGCCATGGCACACTTTGAAGCACCTTTTTAGAATCAAATCTGACACACTACATTCCATAATATTTAATAAAACAATTAACAGAACATAAAATATGTTGCAGTTTCTGCTTGTGGTGTGTTTGGTGCTCTTTGAGCTTGGGTGTTTTCACACAGTCATTTCATCACCCAACTAGGTAACATCATCAGTATTAGAAGGGAGAGGGGGGTTGGTCTCTGTTCATATAAAAGAAATCAAGGAACCACTAAGAACACTCCCCCACCCACACTGATAGGGCAAGTGGTTGTACAAGTGGTGGGTTTCAAAAATTTTTAGAACCTCTTCTGTAGGGTGGCCTGCTTTGTGGGAGTGGCTTGCCAGCCATGTGACCGGGTGGGAGTGGCCAACTTGTAAAATGTGGTGAAACTCACTTAACAACGCACTAGCTTAGCAACCAAAATGTTGACTCAGAAACTCTGGCATTTGAAACAAGCAAGTCTTAAAGCTGTCAAATTACAAGACCCTTGCACCCCTAACCCTTTAGAAAAAAACTCCCAGGGGTGTTCAAACTTGACAGCTTTAAGACTTGTGGACTTCAACTCCCAGAATTCCCCCCTCTCGCTCTTCATCTTGATGATGTGCAGATGGGTGGGGGGAGGGAGCTGGAACCGGTTCTAAACGGCACGGTAGATTTGTGGAACCTTTTCTATAGAAGAGGTGGAACCTCTATAGAAGAGGTTAGAACTGGCAGGAACCCACCCCTGGGTTGTACATAAACAGAGCGCAAACCCTACTCCCTTCTAGCACTGATGATGTTTCCTAGCTGGGTAATGAGATGTCTGTGTGAAAACAACCAAGCTCAGAGTGCACCAAGGAGCACGTTCAATCCTGAGTTACAAATACAGTTTTCTCTTCTAGTCTCTGCTTGGTTAGTCTCTCTAATATGTATGTAAAAACACAAAGCCATGCCTACAGTTTATGTGAGATTTTGGGCTACCATGCCTCAAATGACCTCTTCCCTTCCTGACAGGAAACCCAGAAAGGCGACTTTGTGAATGGACCATTAATTAGAAAATCCTAAATAGGTTCTTTTTTTTCTTTTCAAGATTTTAAAGACAGATATGTGTCTTATCGTAGGAAGCTTTTGATCCTTTATGGAAAGTGTTAGGTTGGGAGAGCGAGTATGTTCAGAGAAGTGTTGTGAGAGTTGTGTTGGAGAACACACAAACCAGCATACAGAGACACTGCAGTTTAAATGGGCTTTTACTTTCGTGGAAATAGAGGTATCCATCAAACAGTCCAAGTCATACACAGATAAGACAGTCAGTCATCAATGTCTTTCAGTTAAGGGATAATTCAAATAACATAGTCCAGTATCATATAATCAGTCTGGTACACAAAGTTTGCTAGCAGTTGCAAAACTTACAATAGCTCATGGCACTCAGATCAGATCAGCCCAGCATCTAACAAACAGAGAGAGAGCTAACAGTCGTTCTGGCTCCCTCTTATGGCCGATTGAGGAAAACAGCAACCAATCACATTTTACAGCGTGATTTAAAGAAACAGGTATAACATTGCTATATGATTTATATATTGCCAACCCAACCGTTAGATTATATTCCTAACAGAAAGCTTAGCGCCGTGTATCGTTGAAAGATGATGCCTCATGGGCAGAGAGGTTGCACTAGAAGACATCTAAGGTCCCTTCCAACCCTTCTATTCTATGTTCCAAACCAAGAGTGTCAAACTCGAGGCCTGTAGGCTGGAACCAGCCTGCTGGGTGCTTAAATCTGGCCAGTGGGGCCACCCTGGAGACTGTCCATGGTGCCTCTCCCAGCGTTACTTCCATCTGTTATCTCTTGCTCTGCCCTCAGCTGCTTTGAAGAATAGGTTCCTTCAGGTCTTCTAATGGTGCACCCATCACTGCTACAACCGAGACCATCAACCTTGCCAAGATTGTGTTCTTTTTGTCTACATCACTTGTCACAAATGGGGACGGGCCACTCCCTTGAATTTTTTTGACCCTTCCCACAGATACTCCTCGTTATCAAAATACTTTTACGGATACTCAGACTATAAAGTTCCCTTCTAATCATCTAATTCTAGGTTTGATGGCCTAGAGGTGGAGTTCTTGTCTCACAATCAAGAAGCTGTGAGTTTTATCCTAGGTAGAGGAAGATATTTCTCTCTCTGAGAGAAATATATCTGCTGAACAAAACTCCACACTGGCGACAGGGAAGGGCATCCAGCCATTAAAACACTTTGCTAGCTCCATTCAGTTGCCCAGACTCCACCCCGCAAGGGATTATGGGGTCATTAAATGAAGATAATCTAATCTCACTCTTTGACTTCTGCCAGGAATGGCTGTTTTCCTTCAACAGGGGGCAAAACTTTGCAGAAACAGGATTCACAGTTCTTTCAAAAACAATTCTTTGCAGTGTAAAGTCGAAAGCCCACAAATGTTAACTGATTTTTGTACTTTAAAAAAAAAAAAACACTTCGTCCTCTGTTACCTTGACAACTACTTTCCCAAAATAAAATAAGGATAATCATTGTTTTATGGTGGTTATCCTCTCCCTCGAGTTGTTATGACAACCTAAAAGGAAGAAATGTAAGATTTCAGCAAATGACTTTTCCTAAAGAGGCTATCCAGATTTAAAAGGGTCTCGATGTGCACACACTCAACCCACGAAGAGGGAGAAAATAAAAAAATGTAGGACCAATCGATCAGGCTGAGCCTGAGGAGGGGAGGGAGGGTCAAATGTATCATCAGCCTCAAGTTCTTTCACGCCCAAAGAGATCTAAGACCAGCCCTCCTTGAATTCCTCAGACTCTTATCTCGGGCCAATTTGCTTCGACCGTTAGTAGTGTAGATTCTTGTAGAGAGCTTAATCTTGCAACAAACCTTTATATCCATTTTAAACTGCCTGGACTTCCTGATTTTCCTGCGCTCGACAGAAAATGGTTCTCCGCTCTATCTTTTATTCCCTCTTAAGACAACTCAAGTGGCTGCAATTCCAAACTTACGAACATAGAATAATAGGGTTGCAAGGGACCTTGGAGGTCTTCTAGTCTAGTCCAAAAGCAGAGGGGATTTACAAAGTGCTTCTTTTCAATAACTCTCGAAATGAGCCCCCTAGCCATGAAAATTCTCATTATAATTACAGCTGCAAAACCTCCATGGGGTGAAGGGAAGACATCTTCTTTGCACACGTAATGGATCAGAATATAATAAAACCCCTTTGGCAACGTTTAAATGCAAAAGATTCCCTTACTAGAGAGAAAGACCCTTACGGTGGAAATAGCTGGTTAAAGGGACTCTTGGCAACACAATAACAGAGTTGGAAGGGACCTTGGAGGTCTTCTAGTCCAACCCCCAGCTCAAGCAGAAGACCTTATCCCATTCTGGACAAATGGCTGTCCAGTCTCTTCTTTGGAAACCTCCAATGATGGAGCACCTAGAACTTCTGGTGGCCAGTAGTTCTCACTGTCAGTAAATTCCTCCTCTGTTCTAGGTTGGTTCTCTCTTTGCTGATCTTCCACCTGTTATTTCATATCCTGCTCTCAGGTGCTTTGGAGAATAGATTGGCCTCTCTCACCTCTTCGTGGTAGCCCCTCTAGTATTGGAAGAGCGCTAATTTATAACTTTAGAATTATGAGTTGGGAGAAGTCCTGTAATGGACAGAAGGAATGTTCCCGAGGAAAAGAAGGAAGGCCTCAAGCAAGGCAACAATCAGAGAAAAGAAATCTGAAAGAGGGGCCAACGTTTAAATATGTCAGACAAGACCCTCCCCAGTTCCCACAAAGAGAAGAGGATATTTAGACTTGCAAAATTCTGTTTCTGCAATCTAAAAGTAGCCAATGAAGAATATTTGTAGCTCAGGGTTGAAAGGAGGGGTTCTTGGTGCTCTCTGGGCTTGGTTGTTCTCTTGCAGATATTTCATGACCCAACTAGGTAACAGAATCCGTGCTAGAAGGGAATGGGGGTTAAAAAGGGGAGGAGGAGGAGAAGGAGACCTGTGGGGTCCTTAATGCTCTCTGAACTTGATTGTTTTTTTGCTGACATTTCATTGCTAAACTAGGTAACAGAATCAGTGCTAGTAAGGAATGGGGCTTAAAAAGAAGAGGAGGAAGAGGAAGAGGAGGAGGAGGAGGAGGAGGAGGAGGAGACCTGTGGGGTCCTTGGTGCTCTCTGAGCTTGGTTGTTTTCTTGCAGACATTTCATGACCCAACTAGGTAACCTCATCAGTGCTAGAAGGGAGAGGGGGTTTGCTGTCAGTTTAAAGAGCAAACAGGACTCCTTACTAGCACTGATGATGTTATCTAGTTGGGTCATGAAACATCTGCAAGAAAACAACATCAAGCTCAGAGAGCACCAAGGACCCAAAAGTACTATTGATGGGCTGACAAGTTCTCACCTCCTTGAGATCCCTACACGTAGTCCTTGAGTTATGGCCTTGAGCTACGAGCATTCAGGTCATGTTGTAATGTTTGTAAAAGGGGGCGGTGACATGATCAACCTGATTTTACAACTCATGAGAGAGAGGGAGGGAGGGAGGGAGGAAGGGAGAGAGAGAGAGAGAGAGAGAAACAGACAGACAGAGAGACAGACTGGTAGAGAGAGAGGCAGAGACAGAACGACAGAGTCAGACAGACAAACAGGGAGAGAGACAGAGACAGACAGAGAGAGAAACAGAGAGACAGACACAGAGAGACAGTGTGTGTGTGTGTGTGTGTGAGAGTGAGAGAGAGAGAGAGACAGAGAGACAGAGACAGACAGACAGGGAGAGAGAGAGAGAAACAGAGAGACAGAGACAGAGACAGAGACAGAGACAGAGACAGAGACAGAGACAGAGACAGAGACAGAGACAGACAGACAGACAGACAGACAGACAGATAGATAGATAGATAGATAGATAGATAGATAGATAGATAGATAGAGTAACTCAAGGTAGCAAACACATCCAATATCTCCTACTTTTCCCAAAACTACAGCCTTGTGAGGTGGGTTGGGCTGAGAGAGAATGACTGGCCCAGGTCACTCAGCTGCCTTTTGTGGCTGAAGTGGGACTTGAGTGGGTCTCTTCCTTTCTAGCCAGGGAAGGAAATAATTTCCCATTATTTGGGGAATAATGAAAAACCCACATCCGACGCCTTTTGTGCCTTCATTGTGAAAGTTAAGCACAGGTAACAAAAGGGTCAGAGTTTGTGTCATAACATTGCTTATGCCATTTTGATGAATTCTGTGACTTCTGCCACCTGTGGATTTAAAGCAGCATTAAAACCTCAGCCTTGGAACCCGTCAGAATCCCTCTGGAGCTGTTTTTCAACCTTGGCAACTTTTAAGATGTGTGATGTCAACTCCCAGAATTCCCCAGCCGGCAGAACTCTGCTTCTTTTTTACATTAGCACAACAAAGGCACACAATGCCGGTGTGTTTCTCCGCACAGTGCTAAAAGCAGAGGGGATTTACAAAGTGCTTCTTTTCAATAACTCTCGAAATGAGCCCCGAGCCATGAAAATTCTCATTATAATTACAGCTGCAAAACCTCCATGGGGTGAAGGGAAGACATCTTCTTTGCACACGTAACGGATTAATAAAATCCCTTTGGCAATGTTTAAAGGCAAAAGATTCCCTTACTGGGCAGAAAGACCCTTACGGTGGAAATAGCAGGGTAAAAGGACTCTTGGCAAGATGCTCCCAGGACACAGAACAATACAATAACAGAGTTGGAAGGGGACCTTAGAGGTCTTCCAGTCCAACCCCCGGCTCAAGCAGAAGACCTTACCTCATTCTGGACAAATGGCTTTCTAATGTCTTCTTAAAAACCTCCAGCATTGGAGCACCTACAACTTCTGGAGGCGAGCTGTTCCACTGATAAATTCTTCTCACTGCCAGGAAATTTCTCCTTAGCTCTAGGTTGCTTCTCTCCTTGATTAGTTTCCATCCATTGTTTCTTGTCCTGCCTTCAGCTGCTTTGGAAAATAGGGTTGATGTCTTCTTCTTTGGGGGTTCCAAGCCCTGAGCGATTGGAACACTCTAGCTACAGCAGGAATGTCCAACCTTAGCAGCTGTAAACTTGTGGACTTCAACTCCCAGAATCCCTTAGCCATTCTAAATATATGCCAGGTGCCAAGTGCCCAAATTTAAATCATGTTACCATTGGGATACTCTAATGGTTGTAAGAGTGACAACTGGCCATAAGTCACTTTTTCCAGTGCCCTTGTAACTTCAAATGAATACTTGTAAATCAAGAAGTTCCGATAGATGTTAATACTTCTCTTCTTGTTGTTGTTAATTGTGAAGTCATGTCCGACCCATCGCGACCCCATGGACAACGTTCCTCCAGGCTTTCCTGTCCTCTCCCATCCTCTGCAGTCCATTTAAGCTCATGCCTCCTGCTTTGGTGACTCCATCCAGCCACCTCATTCTCTGTCGTCCCCTTTTTCTTTTGCCCTCCATCGGTCCCAGCATGAGGCTCTTCTCCAGGGAGTCCTTCCTTCTCATTAGGTGGCCAAAGTATTTGAGTTTCCTCTTCAGGATCTGGGTTGATCTCCTCTAGGACTGACCAGTTGGATGGCCTTGCACCATAGTCCAAAGGCCTCAATTCTTTGGCGCTCAGCCTTCCTTATGGTCCAACTTTCACAGCCATCCATTGCAACTGGGAAAACCTCTCTATGCCTGCCTCTCTATGGCATAGAAAACTAGTTTCTAAAGGAGGCAAACCACTTCGGAAAAAGCCCAATTTAAATCTGATAAGTTTTTCAATCACTGCTGCTTCCTAAGTACCATTCTTAAACAGAATTCTTTGACTACATTTATTCTTGGACAGCCTCGTTGTTTGGATCCATTATAACCTGGTTTTTTGCTTGGGAAGATGGCGGGGAGGGAGGGATACGATCATAAATGGAAATAATGAACATTCGTGGCGTGAATAATGCAGTGAAATTTCACTTCGTCTCTTCCATTATTCGAACGTGGCTCATCCATCTGAAGTAAATGCTGGAAAGATTCAAGAACAGCAAAAGGACCTTCCGCCCCCTCACCCCCAACTGTTCTTTCAACCCTGAGCTAAACAGTGGATGCACTTTCATTAAACATGATGGGCTGGAATAATTTTCTCCTAACACTAAGCATTTACAGAAGAGAAATGAATGGAAATTTGAGAAGAAAGTTATGGCTGAGAGCTCAGCTCAATCATTTGGGAGGAGAGTAACAGATAAGGGTTGGCCAAGCCCCCCACCCCCCCCCCCAAGCAGCACATAAAACTCAGGTACCCCATCCTTCCATTTCACCCAAAGGCCTAGAGCAGTGATGGCCAAACTTTTCGGCACCGTACCGAAAAGGGAGAGCCTACACATGTCACATGCACACATGTCACATGTCACACGCCCACACACGTCAGGCCCGCAACCAGAAAGAGGTGTTGTAAAGGGGGATGCACGCACATGCGCACGCTGGGAAATGAACTTCCGATTTCCGGCACATGCATGCACCTAGTCTTGTGGTTACTGGCATGCATGCACATGTGATGATCAGCTGGCTGGTGCACAGGCCCACACTGAAAAGCATTCCACTTACCGGTACTGCCGCATGCATGAAGGCCAGCTGATCGTTGCGCACACATGTGCAACAGAAACCAAGAAGAGGAATGGGCACCTCTGCACATGCCAGGAGACATGGCTCCAGATGCCACTTTGGGCACATGTGCCATAGGCTCGCCATCACGGGCCTAGAGAATGTCCGATCCAAGGAAGCCGTATTATTTGAATGCTCAGGGTTGAACTATGGAGTTCTTGATGCTCTCCGAGCTTGGTTGTTTTCTCGAGGACATTTCATTACCAAACTAGGTAACGTCATCAGTACCAATGGAAGAGAGTAGAAGAGGTAGCATCATCGTACTGATAGAAGCGAATATTTGCAGCTCAAAATTTTAATGTGGGGTCCTTGATGCTCTCTGAGCTTGGTGGTTTTCTTGGAGATGTTTTATTACCCAACTAGGTAACATTATCAATGCTGGAAGGGAGTGGGTCTTGCTCTCATTTCATATACTAGTGGCTTGCCCTATCAGTGTTGGTGGGAGTGTTATCTGTGGTTTCTTGATTAGGTTATTGTTTACTGCTTATTCGTTGATCTTAATCTTGGTGATAATGTCTGCTTCTATGTCTGTTGATTGCTGGCAAGGTCTTTCAGCCTTTCAATTGTCTCTTTTGAATGATATGTAGAGGTCCTCTGTGTCTATGTGCCTGTTGATGGCTGATTTGTCTGAATGTTGGGCATCGAAGAATTCTCTTCTGTTTGCAGACTAAGATCTCAGTTATGATGACATATGTGTTGTGCAATTCAGGAGTTTTCATCATTTCTGCTGCTAGTTGACAGTAAGAACAATTGATTAGTGGGACAGCTTATCTTTGGAAGTTGTGAATGCTCCATCATTGGAGATTTTCAAGAAGAAAACTGAACAGCCATTTGTCTGGAATGTATAGGGCAGGGATGGCTAACCTTTTTGTTGTGTATTGACAGCGTGTGCTGAAAGCGTGCGCCCCCACATGTGACAGTGCGCGTGCCTGCCTGCACCCATAATGCAATGCATATGCAACCCCTCCCTTTGTGCCCTCTTTTGGGCCTGGAAAGCCTCCTGCACCAACCTGGAAAACAAAATGGGGCATGGGGGCGTTGCGCAAACCCCCAAAATACAATGCATGGCAGAGACCCAAAGACTAGCTGGCCATTGGGAGGCATGTGCAAATGCATGTTGGAGCTGAGTTGGGGTGATGGCTGGTGTGCCCACAGAGGGCTCTGCATGCCACCTGTGGCACATGTGCCATAAATTGGCCATCATGGGTATAGGGCAGGGGTGAAACCCAGCAGGTTCTGACAGGTTCTGGAGAACTGGTAACAGAAATTTTGAGTAATTTGGAGAACCGGTAGTGGAATTTTTGAGTAGTTCAGAGAACCGGTAGTGAAAAGTTTGAGCAGTTCGGAGAACTGGTAGTGGAAATTTTGAATAGTTTGGAGAATCTGCAAATGCCACTTCTGGTTGGCCCCAGAATGGGGAGGGAATGGAGATTTTGCAGTATCCTTCCCCTGTCACATCCACCAAGCCATGCCCACCAAGCCACACCACACGCACCAAGCTACACCCACAGAGCCGGTAGTAAAAAAAGGTGAATTTCACCACTGTTATAGAGTCTCCTGCTCCAGCAGGGGATGGGATTAGAAGACCTCCAAGGTCCTTTCCAATCCTATTATTCTACGTTCTAATATGTGTTTATAGAAGTGCTCTGCTACTCTTCTGCCTGCTTGTCTTTAGCTAGGTCATCTTCTTAGACTTTCTGAATCTTGATTACCTGGTGAGATTTTACTAATTTGTGAATTTGACCATTTCTTTTTCTTTACTTGGTAAAGCGAGGGGAGATGAGCGTCTCTTGGTTTGCAGTGAATGCTCTGATGCCCACAGATACTGCATGGAGAACAGTCTGTCAAGGCTTCTTGCTCTTGAAGAATGTTGGGTTGATTCTTTCCCAATGGAGAATAACATGCGTGACTGGGGAGTTCTGGGAATTGAGGTTTGCCCATCTTAAAGTTGCCGAGATTGCAAAATACTGCTCTTGTTGTTGTTAGTTGCGAAGTTGTGTCCGACCCATCGCGACCCCATGGACAACATTCCTCCAGGCCTTCCTGTCCTCTACCATTCTCTGTAGTCCATTTAAGCTCATGCCTGCTGCTTCGGTGACTCCATCCAGCCACTTCCTTCTCTGTCGTCCCCTTCTTCTTTTGCCCTCCATCTCTTTACAGCATCGGACTTTCCTTTCAGATATGTCCCCAGCTGAGCGTCCTTTCGGCTTTGGCCCAGCCGCTTCACTCTTTCTGGCGCTACTAGTACTAGCCCTCTGCTCTTCCCCAGTAGCTCATCTTCCGGCATCCTATCTTTTGGCCTTTTGGTTCTGTCCATTGGGTTTCAATGGCAAAGATACTGGAGTGGGTTGCCCCTTTCCTTCTCCAGTGGATCACGTTTCGTCAGAGCTCTCCACTATAACCTGTCCATCTTGGGTGGCCCTGCACACACCATAGCTCATTGAGCTATGCGAGCGTCTACAGGTAGTACCTGTTTTTTTTATAATGAGCATTATCTCCCTCAAAGCAAATCTTTCAAAGACACCTTCCTAAACTATCTGTTGTCTTTGGCAAGAAAATGCTTTTTAAAAAAGGAGGAGGAGGAAGAGGAAAAAGAGAAGGCGAAGGAGGAGAAGAAGATGATGATGAAGAAGAAGGAATACTCACCTTGTTTTCCAGCCTTCCGATCAACTCTGCTAACCTGTTGATTTGTGCTTCCAAGCACTCCTCTTTGGTGTCTGAGGATGCTACAGAAAAAGAAACATAATTTAAGAGGGATGAAATTCACCCTGCTTGTGTGGGAGGGCTAAACCAAAAATAAACATGAAATAGAAAAGGTCAAAAGGAGGGGAGGGCACTAAAAGAAGTGTTTGTGATAATTAGAACATAGAGCATAGAAGAGCAAGGTTGGAAGGGACCTTGGTGGTCTTCAAGTCCAACCCACTGCTCAAGCCGAAGACCCTATACCATTTCGGACATGATTAATGAATGCCCCATTTTGGACTTTTCCGGAAACTGAAGACCTAAGTCTTCAACCCATTGGCTTACTGAAATGATTACTCTATCTTCCACCCTCTAGAAATAAAGGGAATTCTGTAATACAACATTCTCCATAAACCATCTTTTGTTTAAGAGCTGTCACAGAGAGCGGTGCAATCTGTTCCCATCAAAAAGCTTCATTGTTGAAAATGCACAGTATTTGAATGATGGACCCATTCACTTGCATGTCCAAATCTTCTCGATTGTCCCCAAGGTGGTCCTTCACTTTACAAGGACAATGTACCATTTGTTTTTGACCCAGAATGCTCCCTGCCACTTGTCATGGGTTATCTTCTCTCTCCAACTAATGTGTTCAGTTTGCAACTCCTCCTTAATGTAAATGGGGAAGGGAAGATCCCATATTGCTGGTCCCTTTGTCCTCATTTCCATATGGTATGACTTCTTCCCTACATCTGAGTAAATGTTCTGCAAAACTCAAAAAATTCTTTTCTCCTACTCCAGGGGATGGCAACCTTAAATGTTCCATGAGCCATTTGGACCCCCTTTCCCACAGGAAAGAAAACACCGGGAGCCACAAAGGTCCTAATCGAAAGCCCCCCCCCCCATTCAATTCTGGTGCCAACCGGAAGTCCGGTTCTCCCACCACAGAGTCTCCTCCTAGCACAGTGTCCTTTTTCCTCTACTGGTTGTAACCAAAAGCCCTAGCAATTGTGGAGCTGAGTGGAAAACCTGCCCCTTGCCATAGAGCAGTGTTTCGCTGGCTGTGGAATTCTGGGAGTTGAAGTCCGAACATCTTCAAGTTGCCAAGGTTGAGAAACACTGCCATAGCGTGACTGGTTTAATCTTGCAGCAGAGGGATGAAAGAGCCACCTGCAGCTCCAGACCCTTGGGTTGCCAACCCCTTGTCCTATCCTTTCAGAAGGCCCAGTTTTATCCGGAAGTAATGAAAATGCTTCCTTGTTTTATTTTGTTTTTACTTCTTCCAGATAATACACAATCATTCCTTAGAGGAGGGTTATCCAACCTTGGCAACTTTAAGACTGGTGGGCTTCAACTCCCAGAATCCCCCAGCCAGCCATAACATCACTCATGCTGGCAGGAGGAATTCTGGGAGTTGAAGTCCACAAGTCTTAATTGAACCATTAAAGTTGCCAAGGTTGGACACCCCAGCTTTAGAAGGTTTGAGGGCACTTCATTATCTTTGTTATCATTTTTGGTCAGGTTTCCATTTGATGGCCCCAGAACTGAACCCAGAACTGGACTCCATAAATTGGCCAGGCAAAACAGAACAGAGGATGATTGAGATATACTCGGTGGATGCAACATGGAACTGTAATAGTCTTCTCAGTATCAGATCAAAATATTTCTAGTTTTACTTGGACTCCAGGTCTAACCGATTCCAGGCAGCATGGGCAATATCAGGATGATGGGAAACTAGGAATCTGACCTCTTTTGGGAAGCCACACATTTCCCACTCCTAAGCAGAGGTGGATTGCTCCTGGTTTTACTACTGGCTCGGTGCGTGCGTATGCGCAGTTCAATGTAAATTGTTCTTCGCGCATGCGCAGAACAATTTACAGTGAACTGTGCCCGTGCACGCACTACTAAACAACATGCCGGCAACAGTGACCAGGGAACTGGTTCAGGGGCGTGGCCAGCCTGGATCGTTTCCGGTTCTGCGACCCAGGCCCAAATATCATTATTGGTTCATCTGAAGCGGGCCGAACTGGACCAAACTGGGAGCAACCCACCTCTGCCCCTAAGCATTCGCTGGCTGGGGAATTCTGGGAGTTGAAGTCCAGACATCTTCAAGTTGCCAAGGTTGAGAAACACTGCACTAGAGTAAGAAAATGCATATTCATACAAACCAGGGGTGGGTTCCGGATTCTTTTACTGCTGGTTCACTCAGGGATGCACTTCACTTCGCGCAGGCACTAGATGCGGACTACGCGTGCATGCACTGATGTAAAAAATTGCTTCTGCACATGTGCAGAAGCAAAAAAAAAAAGATGGCAGCACCTATGGCCCCCACCGATAGAATCAGTTTGGGTGCATGCATGTCCGAGTTATTACCTACTCAGCCGAACCAGGCCGAACCGGGAGGAACCCACCTCTGATACAAACAGAGAAGCAAGCAATTGTCCTACAGCAGTGGTTCCCAAACTTGGCAACTTTAAGACTTGTGGACTTCAACTCCCAGAATTCTCCAGCCAGGGAATGCTGGCTGGGGAATTCTGGGAGTTGAAGTCCGGACATCTTCAAGTTGCCAAGGTTGAGAAACACTGCTCTAGCCAGCTGGCTGGAGAATTCTGGGAGTTGAAGTCCACAAGTCTTAAAGTTGCCAAGTTTGGGAACCACTGTCCTAGAGTGATCATTTTCAGCTTACAAAGGGCTTGTTCTCTTTGTAAAATTCAAATTGGCACGATTGCAAATGGTTTTCGTGACTCCTTTTCCCCTCAACAGAGGCAGTCGTCTTCTCACAGCGTGGTGCCGAGTATATTTCAACAGACAGATTCCTGGTACCGAAGAGACCATCTCCAAACACAAGATCCTTTCGATCCAAGCTTTCTTTGACCACCAATCTAGTCAAATCTGATCAACCCACAAGACTTACCGGTCTGGAAACTTTTCCTGCGTTCCTTAGTCATGATTCTGTTATTGGGAGAATAACCTGACACGGGATTGTCATACCAACTGTCCATGGCATTGTGGCCAGATTTATTGTGGATGTGTCTATATGGGAGAAGGATAGACAGATGACCAGATGGGAAAAAAAGGAAATGAATGTTTTCTGTTTTCTGTTTTCTTTTAGCTACATGGTTTAAATATCCTTCATTAAAACATACCCAACATTCTTTGCTAGCTGAAAAGCTGCTCAGAACTACAACAAAATAGTTTCCCTTTAAAAAGTTTAAAGACATGGGAAAAAAAGAATGAAAGAGCAAAGTAGAAATGAATAAGCCATGGATATAGAAATGTCATGGAGATTATAGCTTTCTAATGTAGCTCAATTGGCTGTAAATAACTGAGTTTATTATAATGCTGTCAGACTAAGAATCTCAGGGAAGCTTTTCGCTAAGACTTGACCCTTCTCCAACTTCATGAGATGGATTCAGACTAAAGCTCTGTTCAACAGACAGGAACAAATTCTTGCATCCCGTAACAAATTGGCTCATCCTTTTCAATTTATTCAACTGATGTTCTTAGAAGCAGAAATTGCAATATAAAAACATTTTCTCCTACTTTCCTCCCACTGCAGTCCTGGGAGCTGAATAGAGCTGGGCGGGAGCATCCAAAGAGATCCTACTGATAACATTTTGAAAAAGTCCACAAGAAACTCAGTGGCAAGCCCCAGTCTGTATGGCTAGGCCCATGATGGTGAACTGTGGCAAAACCGTCTCTTTGGGCATCCCAGCCATCGCCCAGCTCCAGTGCATATGCATGTGCGCTTCCCACCAGACAGTTGGTCTTCAGGTTTGTGCGCTTATGCATGGGGGGAGGGGTTTGCATGCATGGAGGCCCCCACTCACATTGCATTTTGGAGCCTCGTGTGGCCCCCTGTGCCCCATTTTGGGCCTGGAAAGCCTCCTGCACCAACCTGGAAGCCAAATATGGGTGAGGGGAGTGGGGCACATGTGCAGGGCAGAGGGGAGGTGCATGCATTGCGTTAAGGGCGTGGAAGGCACGCACGCTTTCAGCACACAAACAACAAAAAGGTTAGCCATTACTGGGTTAGGCTCTTGCAATTTTATTCAACTGATGAACAAAACTGGATACAGAAACTTGTCAATTGAATGTTATATGCTACTAAAATTCTTCTGTCTGTTTGCAACCTTCAACTGGGTGAATTGGCGTATCGTAGGGGAACAATTATGGAACCAAAGAACCAATTTAAAGAACACGCCCAAAATCCAGGATCCATTATAATTCCTTTAGGATTGAAATTCCAAGTATTGTTAGGCCTGCAAGCCATCTTTTATTTTAGATCTTTGGCCTGCCGCGCTTTCCGTTATTCTGCTATGCATTTTCTATTGTGGGAAAATGGGAGGGGGGATCATAAGGAGTGAGATGCTATGTAGCCATAACAAAATTCTTTCTAGAAAGCCAAGATCATCCTTTGTCTTTGCATCTCTGCACCTGACCGGAAATGGATGGGTGGAACTGCCAGCATGGCAGTGGGAGATTGGACCATGTGATGGATTTGTGGGTGTGGGGAGCAAGATCTTGAACTTTCAACTGGGTGGGAAAAACCTGGAAGCCTTCAGATTCAGGTTTTCCCAGTTGTGCCAACATGGCTCTCTTCAGAACTTTGGAACTTTGAGCAATACTTTGTCTTGGACTCTGATTTAATTTTGGATGCTATTTGGAACCCTGACAAGGATTTTCTTTGACACACCCTAACTGGATTGGTCATAGAAACTGATCAGATATCAGTCCCTTCCAGGGATGGACTTCAAAATTTTTAGCAAGTGGCTTTCTGCCCGGTTACTGGGTAGGCGTGACCACAGTGGGTGTGGCCTAGTCAGCCTCCTGCACCACGGGAGGGCATTTCTGCCCTCCCTGGGCTCTGGAGCTTCCCTCAGGCCTCTGGGAAGGCGAAAACAGCCTCCCCAGGCTCTGGAGGCCTGCTGGAGGCCAGAAACGGCCTTCCTGAACTTCTAGTAGGCCCGTTTTTTGCCCTCTCTGAGCCTCTGTGTGCACCCTGCACTTACCTGCATCCAAAACAGGCTGCGTGGGGACTCCTGGGAGGGCAGGGTGAGGTGGGCAGGGCCAGTCAGGAATGGGATTTGGGGGTTCTCCAAATTGCGCAGAATCTTAGCTAGAGGTTCTCCCAAACCCTGTGAATCCTCCCAGCAGCCCACCCCTTGTCACTTCAGTTAAAAGGTAGAAGAACAACACTCCAGGGAGAAATCCTTTGGAGAGCTCTCCCTATGCACGTGTTCATTTGCCAATATTCCCCAGAAGTCGAAATTTCAAGGATCTTCTGACCAGTTAGTTGTACAAGCGAAGCTGTGGCCACCGCAGACCCGCTGATCTGCTTTGCGGCACTTCTGTGGTATGCCACAATCATGTGACTGTGATTTCCAATACTCTCTGCCAGCTTCTCATAAGCAAGTCAATGGGGAAGACAGCGGGAAATCAGAATTTGCTCCACTGCTTGTCTACCCTGTAGAAAAACAGTGAAAAAGCTATATCCCTCACCCTCCTGGCAACAACTATCAAATCCATAAGTGGTAAGCTTCAGTAATATCCAAGATAATTGCTTCCTTTTTTAAAATAAGAGCTTCAAGAGGAAACACACAGGAAGTGAGCCGTTATTGACTTTCTCATTTGCAGGTTCCTGAGTTGAAATAAATCCTTAATTGTTCCATCTGACAACTAATTGCTTTGGTGACGGTTGCCTCTTTCTTTTAATTGGCACCTGAACGACACACTTACTCAGAGGATTCAATGTGTGTTACACTCCTTCTACAAATGAAAATGCTTGGCATTTAAAGGCAGCATATGCTGTAAGATAAGATAACAGATTAACAGAGTTGGAAGGGACCTTATAGGTCATCTAGTCAAACTTCCCACTCAAGCAGGAGACCCTACACCGTTTCTGACAAATGGCAGCCCAATCTCTTCTTAAAAGCCTCCAGTGATGAAGCTCCCACAACTTCCGAGGGCAACTTCTGTTCCATTGGTTGATTGTTCCCATTGTCAGAAAATTCCTCCTTATTTCCAGGTTGAATGTCTCCTTGATCAGTTTCCATCCATTATTCGTTATCTGGCCTTCGGGTGCTTTGGAAAATAGCTTGACCCCTTCCTCTCTATGACAGCCCCTCAAATATTGGAACACTGCTATCACGTCTCCCCTGGTCCTTCTCTTCAATAGACTAGCCACGCCCAGTTCCTGTAACCGTTCTTCATATGTTTTAGTCTTCAGTCCCCTCGTTACCCTGGTTGCTCTTCTCTGCACTCTTTCTAGAGTCTCAACATCTTTTTATAGTGTGGTGACCAAAACTGGATGCAGTACTCTAGCTTTAGTCTTATTAAGGCTTTATAGAGTGGTATTAGTACCTCCCCTGATTTTGATTGTATCCCTCTGTTAATGCAATTTAGGATTGCTCTGCCTTTTTTGGCTGCCGCTGCACACTGTTGGCTCCTATTTAACTGGTTGTCCACTAAGACTCCAAGATCCCTCTCACAGTCAATGCTATTAAGCCTGGTTTCACCCAGTCTATATGTGTCCTTTTGGTTTTTCTTGCCTAAGTGTAAGACTATACTTTTCTCTATGCTGAATTTCATTTTGTTAGGCAGGGCCCAGTATTCCAGTCTGTCAAGATTCATCTGGGTCTTGAGCCTATCTTCTAGGGTATTAGCTATTCCTGCCTGCGTAGTGTCATCTGCAAATTTGGTAAATTCCCCTTCTATTCCCTCATCTATAGCATTCTTCAACACATATACTGGACCAGATATGTCACAGAGGATTTGCTGGTGTGATTTCCAAACCCTCCTTGGCATATCTGTTTTTTAAAAAAAATCTAGATTAACTGTACGTTAAGAGATTATCTGTAGATCAAGATTGAACTGTGGGGTCCCTGGTGCTCTCTGAGCTGCATTGTTTGCTTGCAGACCAGGGGTGGGTTCCTGCCAGTTCTAACCTCTTCTATAGAAGAGGTTCCACAAATCTACAGTACTGTTTAGAACCGGTTCCAGCTCCCTCCCCCCGCCCGTCCGCACATCATCAAGATGAAGAGTGAGAGGAGGAATTCTGGGAGTCGAAGTCCACAAGTCTTAAAGCTGTCAAGTTTGAACACACCTGGTTTTTTTTTTCTAAAGGGTTAGGGGTGCAAGGGTCTTGTAACTTGACAGCTTTAAGACTTGCATATTTCAATGCCAGAGTTGCTGTGCCAACATAACTGGAGGAGGAATTCCGGGAGTTGAAGTCCACAAGTCTTAAAGCTGTCAAGTTTGAACACACCTGGGTTTTTTTCCCCCTAAAGGGTTAGGGGTGCAAGGGTTTTGTAACTTGACAGCTTTAAGACTTGCGTGCTTCAAATGCTAGAGTTTCTGAGCCAACATTTTGGTTGCTAAGCAAGAGCGTTGTTAAGTGAGTTTCACCACATTTTACAAGTTGGCCACACCCACCCAGTCACATGGCTGGCAAGTCATTCCCACCCGGTCACATGGCTGGAAAGCCACTCCCACAAAGCAGGCCACACCTACAGAAGAGGTTCTAATTTTTTTTGAAACCCACCACTGTTGCAGACGTTTCATTACCTGACCAAGTAACATCATCAGTGTTAGCAAGTTGTAGTTTGCTCTCTGTTCGTAGTCAGGTAGTCCTCGACTTACAACCACAATAGAGCCCCAACATTTCTGTTGCTAAGCGAGACAGTTGTTCGGTAAGTTTTGCCCCATTTTACAACCTTTCTTGCCACAGCTGTTCAGTGAATCATTGCCGTTGTTAAGTGAGTAACACATTAATTGCATCTGGCTTCACCCATTGACTCTGCTTGTCAGAAGGTCACAGAAAGCGATCATGTGACCCTGAGACACTGTAACTGTCATAAATATGAGCCAGTTGACAAGTGTCTGAATTTTGGTCACATGAATATAAGGATGCTGCAACGGTCATAGCTGTGAAAAATAGTCATAAGTCCCTTTTTCAGTGTCATTGCAACTCCAAATGGTTACTAAATGAACGGTTGTAAGTCGAGAACTATGTGTACAGTAGCTTGCCCCACCAGTGTTGATGGAAATCTGGTTTTCTCCTTGATAGTAGTAGATTAGAGTATTGTTTTCTGCTTAATATTTGCCTGGTATTAATCCCTGCTTATCTGCATCTCAGTTGTGCCTACCAGTGTCAGATACAAATCTCCAATAAACCACACACTTACTAGCACTGATGCTGTTACCTAGTTGGGTAATGAAACATCTATAAGCAAACAACTAAGCTCAGAGAGCACCAAGAACTCCACATAAGGACATGTAAAATTGAGATCATATCTATGAGTAGGGCCACTGAAGGGAAGCCCAATATCAACTCATAAAGTTGCCATGGTGAGGAAAGGAGGGGTGAGCACATTCCACGCATACCTTTGGCTAGAGTAGGATCTCAGATTACTTCAGCAGGCTTGTGAGGCGTGCACCTCATTGGTGAATGTGATTTATGACACAGACTGAGGGGAGGAAAGAGGAGCAAAGTTCAGCTATAATTAAAATGAAGTCAGATCTGACTGCAATGGGGTATTGCCGAAATGGTGTTCCTAATAAAGGACTGGATTTCTTTTGAAACTTGGCTCAAGGCTCATGAATGAATTAATTAGGGCATCTTTAGGATTAGGGTTAGGGTTAGGGTTAACCCTAATCCTAACCCTAACCTGATAGACATTCAGATCTGACCTGACTGACACCCAGATCAATTTCACAAAGCTGTCTGCTTAACATTTGCATCTAATTAAAAGGAAGTCTATCCTTTAAGACGTCTACAAATACAGTCTTTTCACATTGCAAAGTTTTAAGTTTTTCCTTTTCGAACTATCAAGGAAAATTGAACGTGGAAACTCCAAACGGAAAACCTACTTTCTAAAGCAAAATCAATATTCTAGCATGAAAAAAAGGATGATGAAATAATTTATCTTCTCATTTTTACCTGCACATTTTCTAACTCGGGGGCTGAAAGGGAGGGGTTTTGTTAACCCATGCTGGCTGGGGAAATCTGGGAGTTGAAGTCCACAAATCCTAACATCGCCAAAGTTGGAACGCTCCTGATCGAATGGAAGCAGCCTGACCATTATATGATCTACTCACTGTGGGGACCCTCTGCACTAATAGCAAAGGAAACATGTTCCAGAAAGAGTGCAGAGAAGAACAACAAAAATGATTAGGAGACTGGAGGCTAAAACATATGAAGAATGATAGCAGGAACTGGGTATGTCCAGTTTAATGAAAAGAAGGACTAGGGGAGACATGATAGCAGTGTTTTGATACCTCAAGGGCTGCCACAAAGAAGAGGGAATCAAGCTATTCTCCAAATCCCCTGAGGGCAGGACAAGAAGCAATGGGTGGGAACTAATCAGGGAGAGAAGCACCCTAGAATTGAGGAGAAATTTCCTGACAGTTAGAACCATTAATCAGTGGAACAACTTGCCCCCAGAAGTTGTGAATGCTCCAACACTGGAAGTTTTTAAGAAGAAATTGGGCCAGTGGTGAAATTCAATTTTTTTAACTACTGGTTCTGTTGGCGTGGCTTGGTGGGCGTGGCAAGGGAAGGATACTGCAAAATCTCCATTCCCACCCCATTCTGGCGCCAGCCAGCAGTGACATTTGCCGGTTCTCTGAACTATTCAAAATTTCGACTACCGTTTCTCCAAACTACTCAAAATTTCCACTATCGGTTCTCCAGAACCTGTCGGAACCTGATGGATTTCATCCCTGGATTGGACAACCATTTGTCTGAACTAGTGTACGGTTTCCTGCCTATGCAGGGAGTTGGAGTAGAAGACCTCCAAGGTTCTTTCCAACTCTGTTATTCTCTTCTCTTCTCTTCTACTGTACTTCTACTGTACTCTCTTCTCTTCTTTCTCTACTTTGTTCTATTCTATTGCATTTTATTATATTATACTGTACTCTATTCTATTCTATTCTATTCTATTCACACAGTGTCCCCTCTCCCCAGTGGGAAGGCGAGATGCAACATGCAAATGCTTCCCTCCATGCTGTGTTAGCATCTCTCTTATTTGAAAACCAAAGCCGCAGCCTGATGCGCCTGGCTTTCATTATCCAGACTTTGTAAAGGATGCTATCCTGCCCCGAAGCCTGAATAGATGCTTTAGCTAACTGTGATTTGCTCAATGTGAAACTGCTGCACAGAACTAATAGCCTCCCTCCAAGGCACGGAAGATTTGAAGCAGCTTATCTTCCCGCGATGCGCCTTTTAAGTCGAGTCTCATGAATATAGATTGGCTGGAGGCCGACGCCAGCATCAAAAGCGGCAGCGCAGCTCAAAATAGGAAGGCAGGAACGAGTGGCCTTAGAAATTTCAATTTTCTTACTGGCGAGCTTCTCTTGATGGAGGGAAAGAGAAGGTCAAGCCGGAAAGGGGAATAATTGAACATGAGTGGGGGCAGAGAATCTCCCCGCAACCATCTCCTTGTGCTTTTTAACGATAATATTTGGCGTTTAGTAACCATCGGACACCTCAAAGATCATAAACTTTAAAACAGCCGTAGAAAAACCTACACCAATGATTTTGATAAAATGTGCTTCAGAGATGCTTTTCTTACATCAAAGCCAACAAGAGAACTGCAATTCACTTTGGAATCGTCTCAGCAGAATCTAAGGACAGCTTTATAGCTTGGTCAGGCCAGCAGTTGGTCTATGGAACAGAAAAACAGTCGGAAGGGACCTTGTAGGTCATCTAGTCCAACCCTGGGGAGCGGGGGGGGGGGGTAGGCCTTTGGGATGGGGAAGCCAGAGGGTGTGCAGCCCGCAAGAAATGGAGGAAGGGAGGTTTGCACTCATGAACTCTGGCGCTGCTGAGTGGAGTTGTTTATACTTCTTCAAGGCCAACTGTCCTGAGGCACACAAAACCTGCAGAGGAGATTTTCCCAAAACATCTTACTGGACGCTGATTGGACTCTCTGTGCTGGACCATAGGGGTGATTTTCAATGTGTAACTTTTGAATGGTTTATTCCAGATCTTGCCTTGCTTTCCCTGCTGTCAGTTCATTCTTAGTAGCAGAATAACAGCATCGGAAGGGACCTTGTAGGTCATCTAATCGAACTCCCTGCTCAAGCACCATTTCTGACAGATGGCAGTCCAGTCTCTTCTTGAATGCTTCCAATGTTGAAGCTCCATCCATGCCCCCAAAGAGACTCGAGACTGGTTTAATCCAGCATTTCCTCTCACCTTTTAAAGAGAAAACTCACAGGCATGAAAAGGAGGGCCAGGGACCCCAGGCATGTGGGGAGGAAACAGAGGCGGAAGCCCAGAGTTTGGGGAGTATAGGTCACTGAGCCCAGATGTGTCTTTGATGGGAAAGAAACATTCAAAGGGACCCTTTAATTAACTCACAATAACTCTGGCTGGGAATTTACTCAGTTTCCAAGATCCGATGAGCACTGAAAGTTTTTAAGAAGAGATTGGATAACTATTTGTCTGAAAGGGTATAAGGCAGTGATGGCTAACCGCATCGAAAACCCAAAGACCAGCTGGCCGGTGCACGCATGCCAAGTTTTTTGGCCATCTTGGGGGTAACAAATGAAAAGTGGCCCCAAAAATGGACTGAAAATGGCCCCGAAAAATGGCCTGAAAACGCCCTTTTTTTTGGCCATTTTTCGGGTTGTTTTCCGGCGCTCCGGCGCCTGCAACGAGCAACTGACAATGGTGTGTGTGCCCACAGAGAAGGCTCTGCATGCCACCTCTGGCAAGCATATCATAGGTTCACCATTGTGGGTATAGGGTTTCCTGCCTGAGCAGACGGTTGGATTAGAAGACCTCCAAGCTCCCTTCCAACTCTGTTATTCTAATTCTAGTGTTAAGCAATAAATATGCTTTTCTCAAATCTGCGTCATTCTAGCTCTTGGCTTGTACATACTGTTTGCTTGCTTGCTTGTTTATTAAATTTATTGATGCCCATCTTACTGCAAGATAACTCTGGATGATTTACAATATTAAAAAGATATTAACATTTTGAAAAGCCCGTAAACCACAGGAGCTAAACAATACGAAAGTTAAACACATAAACTAACTAAAAGATGGGGAGGGAGGTGGGCTGTGTTATTAATCTGTCACCCCCACACCAATGTGAAAATCTCCCCATTGGAACCGCAGGCCAGATGTCATACTCAATTTCAATGAGGGCCGCATCAGGGATGTGTTTGACCTTGGGGGAGGGGGAATGGGCGTGGCCCAATGGTGGGTTGCTGCCAGTTCAGTGTCTCAAAAATTTTTTGCGTGCCTGCTCACTTCGCTCGCACGCACACCATATGTGCTCCCTGCGCATGTGCACATTTGCAAATAAAAAAAGTCTGTCCATGCGCAAAACCTTAAAAAATAATAAAAAAAGAAAATTTCCAATGAAAATTGTTCTGCGTATGCACAGAACCGAAAAGCAAGATGGTGGCCACATATGAGAACCGGTTCGGGGGTGTAGCAGGCATGGGTCATTGGCGGTTCCAGCAACCCAGGCCGCCAAGTTACTACCAGTTCAGCTGAACTGGTCCAAACCGGTAGAAACCCACCTCGGGCTGTGGCTAGGGGGTGTGGCCAGCTCGATGTCACTTGTGTCAGGGGCGCCTATGGTGGCCCGAGCATTCTGCCAGTGAAATCGGGCTTCTGAGCTCCATTTTGCTTATTACGGCCTCCTGCAACCCTCAGCCAGTGAAAACAGAGCTTGGGAGGGTCATCCTCCCGAGCTCCATTTTTGCTGGCAGAGGCACTGTGGGCCAGTCCTTTACTGTTTCAAGGGCGGTCCTGCATGCCAGATCTAATCGCCCCATGGGCTGTATCCAGCCACCGGGCCTTTGACACCCCTGTTGTAGAAAGTCAGGAAGGTTGGAGACGACCACACTGTGGGCCCCAATATGTCCCAAAGGGCAAGTTCAACGGCCGAGAAGAAGCATGTCCGGAATCCTAATGGCTGGAATAGCCTGGCCATTGGGGCCTGCAGGATGCCTCTAATCCTGGCACCAGTGGGATGGGATGGGCCAATCCCAGTGGGGTGAGATTCAAATTTTTTTTACTACTGGTTCTGTGGGCATGACTTTGTCGGTGTGGCTTGCCTTGGCAGGCATGGCTTGGCTTGGTGGGCATGACTTAGTGGGCATGGCAGGTGAAGGATACTGCAAAATCCCCATTCCCTCCTGATCAGCTGGGACTCGGGAGGCAGAGAATAGATGGGGTGGGGCCAGTCAGAGATGGTATTTACCAGTTCTCCAAACTTCTCAAAATTTCCGCTACTGGTTCTCCAGAACTGGTTAGAACCTGCTGAATCCCACCTCTGGGTGAAATGATCTTTCAAGTAGCCATGCTATCATGGGTTTGGTGCATGAAGTAATCAGCCTATCAAGATTAGTAACTATATACGGTCCTCAGTTTACAACTATGCATTTAGCGACCAAAGTTACATGGACACTGAAAAAAGTGACTTACGACAGGTCCTCACATTTATGACTCTGGTAGGAACTCCATGGTCGAGGGATCAAAATTACTTGGCAACCAGCATGTATTCATGATAGTTGCAACATCTCGAAGTCACGTGATCCGCATTTGCGACCTTCCTGGCTAGCTTCCAACAAGCAAAGTCATCGGGGGAAGCCGCTTATGCTTAATGACCACACGATTCACTTAACAACTGCAGCAATTCATTTAACAACCATGGCAAAAAAAGGTAGTGGGGTTATTGTTTTGTATTCTTGTACATTGGGTTTTTGTTCTTTGGAAGCCGCCCAGAGTTACAGTAGTAAGAGTGAGTGGGCAGCCATATAAATCTTCTAATTGAAAATAAATAATAAAGTAATATAAAATATAAAATAATAATATAAAATATAAAATAATAATATAAAATAATATAAAACAATATAAAATAATATACAATAAAATAATAATATAAAATAATATAAAACAATATAAAATAATATAAAATATAAAATAATAATATAAAATAATATAAAATATAAAACAATATAAAATAATATAAAATATAAAATATAAAATATAAAATATAAAATATAAAATATAAAATAATATAAAATATAAAATATAAAATATAAAATAATATAAAATATAAAATATAAAATATAAAATATAAAATATAAAATATAAAATATAAAATAATAATATAAAATATAAAATATAAAATAATATAAAATATAAAATATAAAATATAAAATATAAAATATAAAATATAAAATATAAAATAAATATAAAATATATAATATATAATATAAAATATAAAATATAAAATATAAAATATAAAATATAAAATATAATATAATATAATATAATATAATATAATATAATATAATATAATATAATATAATATAATATAATATAATATAATATAATATAATATAATATAATATAATATAATATAATATAATAATATAAAATAATATAAAATAAAACACATAAAAATAAAATAATAAAATAAAATAAAATCAATGAAATAAAATAAATAATAAAATAAAATAAAATCAGTGAAGTAAAATAAAAATATAAACTGGGCTGGTTCACTTAAAAGCTGCCTTGGTTACTAATGGACATTTTGGCCCCAATTGTGTTGGGAAGTGAAGGACTCCCTCCCTTAAGAACTTGTCCACTTCTACTTTCACAACTTTCTGGCCAACATCCCACTAGAGGGCAGTGAATCCTCCTTCACCGTTTCCCTTTCTAGTGGAAAAGAACAATTGTGGGAGGAGGCACATTTCATCCTAGATGCACCAGTTCACTATGCAAAACCCTAGATAGATAGATAGATGATAGATAGATGATAGATGATAGATAGATGATAGATAGATGATAGATAGATAGATAGATAGATGATAGATAGATAGATAGATAGATAGATAGATAGATAGATAGATAGATGATAGACAGACAGACAGACAGACAGACAGACAGATAGATAGATATGGAAAATGCTAACATGTCGCTGCCCTCTAGTGACTGTTGGTAGTCGAGGCCCAGATCCGGCAACTCCAAGCGGGGGGAAAGTAGCGCTTAACTCTTTCCTTGCACGCTTAATTTTCCTCTTCTGAATATTTCAGTGGCAAACAGGAGGTGACCCACCAAGCTATCCAGATGGAAAAGAAAGATGTTTGATGTGTATATCAAAGAAATCCCAGAGCACTTCAAGGGGGAAAAAAACCCTGTTCTCCAGGGAAGTAAAATGCTGTAAAATCCTCATTCAAAATGATTTTACATTCAGGACTGATAATTTTGGCAAAAAAAAACAAAACCCAATCCATTAAAAATACAGACAGGAAAGAGAGCCCAATGGGGGGACCACGATCAAAGATATTTCCCCTTGAAAAACATGGGGAACCTCATACTCCCACAGCTGTTCTAAGGGCAGTTTGGGGGTTAAGAAAAAAAGGGGATTGTTACTTCATGGCAGATGAGGCTCCATAGATATTTCATGTCTCATAAAGGGGGTCTCATTCCATCTATGAGCCAGACCATAATATTTTTACACATGAACAGAGTTGGAAGGCACCTTGTAGGTCATCTAGTTCCACCCCTCCCCTCCCTGCCCAAGCAGGAGACCCTATACCAGGGGTGAAATTCAGCAGGTTCGGACAGGTTCTGGAGAACCGGTGGTGGAAATATTGAGTAGTTCTGAGAACGGGCAAATACCACCTCTGTCTGGCCCCAGAGTGGGGAGGGAATGGGGATTTTGCAGTATCCTTCCCCTGCCACGCCCACCAAGCCATGCCCACAGAACCGGTAGCAAAAAAAATTGAATGTCACCACTGCCCTATACCATTTCTGACAGATGGCAGTCTAGTCTCTTCTTGAAAGCTTCCAGTGATGATGTTCCCACAACTTCTGAAGGCAACTTTGGTTCCATCGGTTGATTGTTCTCCCTGTCAGAAAATTCCTCCTTATTTCCAGGTTGAATCTCTCCTTGATCAGTTTCCATCCATTATTCCTTGTCTGGCCTTGGGGTGCTTTGGAAAACAGGTTGACTCCCCCTCCTCTCTGTCGCAACCCCTCAAATATTGGAAGACTGCTCTCCTGTCTCCCCTGGTCCTTCTCTTCACTAGACTAGCAAGGCCCAGTTCCAACAATCGTTCATCGTGTGTTTTAGTCTCCCATCCCCTCATCATCCTGGTTGCTCTTCTCTGCACTCTTTCTAGAGTCTCAACATCTTTTTTTTATAGTGTGGTGACCAAAACTGGATTCAGTACTCTAGGTGTGGCCTTACTAAGGCTTTATAGAGTGGTATTAGGACCTCCCTTGTTCTTGATTGTGTCCTCTGTTAAAGCAGTTTAGGATTCCATGGGCTTTTTTAGAGCACTTCTGCCATGTCTCCCCTGGTCTTTCTCTTCACTAGACTAGTCATGCTATGTTAAGCCATTTGGGATTAACGGGGTAGGGATATACAGGTAGTCCCAGACCTACGACCACAATTGAGCCCAAAATTTCTATTGCTAAGTGAGACAGTTGTTAAGTGAGTTTTGTCCCATTTTATGACCTTTCTTGCCACAGTTGTTAAGTGAGTCACTGCAGTTGTTAAGTTAGTAACTCGGTTGTTGAATGAGTCTATCTTCCTCATTGACGTTGCTTCTCACAAGGTGGTGGGACACTTCAACTGTCATAAATATGAATCAGTTGCCAAGCGTCTGAATTTTGATCAACGACCCTGGAGATTTTGCAACGGTCGTAAGTATGAAAAGGGCCCTAAGTCCCTTTTTTCAGTGTCCCTGTAACTTCAAATGGTCACTAAATGAACTGTTGTAAGTCGAGGACTAATAAGAAATCCCAGGACATGTCTTCTGTTCACCAGTCATCCAGGATTTAGCATGTTATAGGGACCCAGCTCAGGCTGTGGAATTATGGGACACTAAATCATCAGCAATTAAATGGGGTTGCTGAGATATATTTTCCCTAATTAGGCTCTATTTTGTTTAATTAGTTTATGATGTAGCATACAAAGAAAATACAAAAGCAAATACTGGAAAAAATCGGGCAGGGAAAAGGGAGGAGTGAGCAGAAGAAGGGGAAAAAGACAAAAAAGGCATTGACTTTTGATTCTCTTTGGTGTAGAAAAACCAGGCAATTATTAGATTCTTATTTTTAAAAGTACTTAAGAATAGGACCCAGCTGGATGGGGGTTGAAGATTTACAAAAATGGATTTTATAACTAAAAATTAGATTTAAAAATTGCCAAATGTAAAGAAAAAGAGAGAGAAACATGCTTTTATTATCCTACCACACTATAAAAAAGATGTTTAGACTAGAAAAAATGCAGAGGAGAGCAATCAAGGATGATTGGGGGTCTGGAGGCTAAAACCTACAATGAATGGTTGCAGGAACTGGGCATGGCTAGTCTAGTAAAGGACCAGGGGATACATGATAGCAGTTTTCCAATATTTGAGGGGCTGCCACAAAGAGGAATGGGTCAAGCTACTTTCCAAAGCACCTGAAGGCCACCTGAAGGAATAATGGATGGAAACTGAACAAGGAGAGATTCAACCTGGAAATAAGGAGGCATTTTCTGACAGTGAGAACAATCAACCAATGGAACAGAAGTTGCCTTCGGAAGTTGTGGGAGCTTCATCACTGGAAGCTTTCAAGAAGAGACTGGGCTGCCATCTGTCAGAAATGGTGTAGGGTCTCCTGCTTGATAAGAGGGTTGGACTAGATGACCTATAAGGTCCGTTCTATTAATCTGTAAATCTGTAAGCTCTCTAGCTCAGGGGTCTCCAACCTTCTGGGGAATTCTGGGAGTTGAAGTCCACCAGGTTTAAAGTAGCCAAAGTTGGAGACCCCTGACCTAGGTAATCCAGAATAGCTGGTTTTCTTTGATTTAAACTTCTGAGTAACCATGTACATTAAAAGCGTGACCCGTCAAAACCGCGTTCCACAAAAGCGCGGTCGACAAAAGCGCGTATGTGACGTCATCACAGCGCGACGAAAAAGATCAAAAAATTGAAATAAAAATTAAATTACAGCAAGCCGATTCACATAAAGGTAAGGGTTAGATTTAGGGTTAGGGTTAGGGTTAGGTTAAGGGTTAGGGTTAGGTTTAGAGCGTTAGCGTTACGTTTAGCGTTAGGTTAAGGTTTAGCGTTAGGTTTTTCGTTAGGTTAAGGGTTAGGTTTAGGGTTAGGTTAAGGGTTAGGTTTAGGGTTAGGTTTAGGGTTAGGTTAAGGGTTAGGTTTAGGGTTTGGTTTAGGGTTAGGTTTGGGGGGGTTAAGGTAAGGTTTTCGCTTTATTTTTACATTTTTCGATCTTTTTCGTCGCGCTGTGATGACATCACATACGCGCTTTCGTCGACCGCGCTTTTGTCTACCGCAGTTTTGTGGTGGAACCCATTAAAAGATAGAGAGAGGAATAATTCATCTGCTTTTCAGCCTCTTGAATAACTCTCGCCTTACCTTACCAGATCTGAGGGAGCAGAAAGATTCCTACGTAAGCAGCTATTTATGATCTTTATTTTGTTCGATTTAAATGAGGTGACCAGGAGGAGGATTTGAACGAGAAAAATCTCTTGATACCAGCTTTTGATCTCGTCCCCATTTCCATAGCAACTGGTTTTTTTGGGGTTATGGTCAAGACAGCATCTGCTTTGCGTGTAGCTGTGAGGTGTATGATTTTCATTTCCTTTTTAGTGCTCAAACCAAGCCTGTAAGGGCTCCTCTCCTAACTTAAGAAAGTGAAGACTCTTGAAATGGATTATTTCAAAAGGAACCTTTAATGAAGAAGAAGGGAAGCCATTAGAGGCAAAGCAACATCTGAATCCCTTTAGGCAATGCAAGTAGAATTAAAGTGATAGTGACTCCTCCTCTTTGTCAGAATACAGATTCTAGCCCAGTGTTTCTCAACCTTGGCCACTTGAAGATGTCTGGACTTCAATTCCCAGAATTCCCCAGCCAGCGAATGCTGGCTGGGGAATTCTGGGAGTTGAAGTCCAGACATCTTCAAGTGACCAAGGTTGAGAAACACTGTTCTAGCCAATACACAAGTGTGAAAATGTTTCCTTCATCAACTGGCCTGATAGCCGAATAAACATACATTCCCATGGCTATCTTACGTTGGACATTAAAGTAAAACATCCCACACGGCCATCATAAACATTCCCCAAAAGGTGGTGGGATCTCCGGCCTTTCAGGTGCCAGGAGACCAGTTGTGAAATATCAGTTGTCACAGGCGTTGCCAATAAATTGACTCCAAGGTCCCCCTCCTCCCAATTGAATGGCAGGATCACTTTTAGGGATCTGACAGCCCGTGCTTCCTAAAATCCCTTTTGGTTTCCTTGCCCTCCCTCCCTTCAACTTCTAGGAGGTGCAATTTCCAAAGTTTCAAGGGAGGAAACCTGAGTCTTGAAGTTAGTCCTCATCACGTTGTGTGAATTTGCATCTTCACAGAGTTTGTTAAAAAAAAAAAAACCTCCAATACTGTGAAGACAAAATAAAAAGGGAAACTCCTAAACTCCTTGGTCTTGGGACATCTCCCATCTTATGACTCTTTTTCGTAGAAACCATGTTTAGCCCTCAGCTCCGGTATGCATGCAGCCAGCTGATTTTCAGCCTTCTGGAGGGCCAGGGGTGGTTGTTTTCCCCCTCCCCAGGCTTTGGGAAAGCCTCCGGAGCTTGGGGAGGGCAAAACCTCCCCCCATGTGGGGTGTGTGCATGTCGCACATGCATGCATGGAGGGGTCATGCGCACATGCACAGGTGCGGGTGGGGGTCATGCACGCATATACAGACGGATGGTGGGGGATGGCAGAATGAAAATCCAGTCAGAGCTGAAGAAGCTTCTTGGATGAGAAGCGAAACGTCTTCAAAGAAAAAGGAAGTCCAGTTGCCTCCTGAAAAAGCATCTTTGGGACTTCTGGATAGCTTGTGATCCCATGTGCAAACGTCAAAGCTGGACCAATGAACCAACTAAGCGGAAAACATTGTGCCGACTCAGCAAAGATATGTTGGAGCATTAAAACATATTCTAACAAGCCAACCTTATTTAATGAACATATTCGTATGTGGCAGTGGTGGGATTCCAATAATTTACCAACCAGTTCTCTGCCCTAATGACCAGCTGGGTAGGCGGGGCTCGGTATCATGTGGGCATGGCCAAGTAAATGTCACTCAGGTCGATGGGCACTTCGCCTTAGTTGTTACAATGGTAATAAGGGTTAACTGGAGAGGCAGTTTCTGTAAGCAGGGCAATAAAGATTAGGCTAGAAACAGCACCAGAATGTTTCCTTCCTGCCTTCCTTACAGGATTAGTCCTGTGAAGTGGGAAAAAACAAAAGATTTCTTCCAACATCCGGTTCTCCGAACTGCTTAGGAAGTTATGAACCGGTTCTCCTGAATAGGTGCGAACTGGCTGAATCCCACCACTGCTATGTGGCATATTCCAAGCAGGTTAATTCTAGATTAGATCAACAAGATTGGGATTCAGTTAATCCCATTGAAAGTAACAGGGGCATCTCCTAGGATGCTGCACGCCTCACTGATTTCTATCCTACTTTTTCAGAGTAAGTTTGATTGAACCTCATCTGTACAAAAAGAACCTTAACAACTCTGAAACTCAGCATTATAGAAAGCAGCAGAATTGAATTTTAATACAACCTGAAAACATTGGATACAGATAGTAGACTATGCTAAAGGTCTATGTACTACACCTCCGTATTTCTCAAGAACAGAAGAGAAAAAAGGACCTTTGTTTATTACAGAATAACAAAATAACCAAGATGGAACGGACCTTGGAGATCTTCTAGTCCAACCAGTGGTGGGTTGCAGGCGGTACGACCTGGTACGGGCGTACCAGAGCCAGCCTGGAGCATCGGATACCATTCCTGTACAGTGCTCAGAGGGCCCACTCACCCACCTGAGCCTCTTGTCCGTCTTTTAAGTCTTCATTGCTTCCACACACAGCCCGTACAGCACCTGTGTGACGCTCCGCTGAGCAGCTGGAGCATTACGGAGGTGCGTGGAAGCGGTAAGACGCATGCGCGCACTGCACATGTCTATGTGGACGACGCTGGGCCCGTTCCAACTGTGGTTGGAACGGGATCTGGAACCCACCACTGAGTCCAGCCCTCTGCTCAAGCATTTCAGATATATAGTTGCCAAACTTTTCTTAAAAACTTCCAGTGATGGAGCAACCACAACTGAAGCAAACTGCTCCACTGATTAGTTGTTCTCACAGTCAAGAAATTCCTTCTTACTTCTACGTCGAATCTCTCCTTTATGACTTTCCACCTGTTACTTCTTCTTCTGCCTTCAGATGCTATGTGACAGCTCCTTAGATATTGGAACACTGCTATCATGTCATCCCTAGTCCTTCTTTACACAAGAGTAGGCTAGTTAAAAGAAATATATTCTGATTTTAAATAATGAATAGTTCCTGATGAATGAAAACATGACATTTTGAAGATGGGTTTAGCCCTCGGTTTGGGAGTTCCATATCAACATTTGAAGGGGTATCACAAGGAAGAGGGGGACAACTTATTCTCCAAAGCACCCGAAGGCAGGACAAGAAGCAATGGATGGAAACGAATCAAGGAGAGAAGCAACCTAGAACTAAGAAGAAATTTCCTGACAGTGAGAACAATTAACCAGTGGAACAAATTGCCTTTAGAAGTTGTGGTGCTCCATCACTAGAGGCTTTCAAGAAGAGTCTGGACAGCTATTTATCAGAAATAGTATAGGTCTGCTGTGAGAGCAGGAGGTTGGACTAGAGGACCTCCAAGGTCCCTTCCAACTCTGTTGTTACTGACTCATGAACCTTACAACTCTGACTTAGCCTAGTTAATTCGGCTTACAAGTTCTATGTTCAGAATCCAACTGATGACTTTCCTGTGTGACACTTTGATTTGCAACCCTTGTAAGCCAAACAAGCTGAATTTCTCTATAATACAAGTATGTGTGTTTCTTCTTCTTCTTCTTCGTGTGCCATATCCATCATCAGATGTTGGTGATCATGTTGGCAATCCTATTTTTGTCAACAGCTGCATGAAAAAGTGCTGCTGATTTTTGTCCAAACCAGCCCCTTAGATTTTGAAGCCATGATATTCTTCTTCTTCCTGGACCTTGTTTGCCTTCAATCTTTCCCTAGAGAATTGTGAAGGATGCCGTATTTTTCCGGGTGTCGCATCCCATGTCTAAAATATTCTAACTTTTGCTTTTTAATGGTTTTGATTATTTCGCTTGGCTTTCCCAGGTGGCTCATCACCTCCTCGTTTCTGATTTTGTCAACCCAGCTTATACGTAACAGCCGCCTGTAAATCCACATTTCAAATGCTTCTGGTCTTTTTAAGTGACTTTGTATTTGCAAGATTTGTGTGTGTGTGGGTGGGTGTGTGGGTGAGAGAGAGAGAGAGAGAATGAAAGAGAGAGTTATGGAGAGAGAGAATGAAAGAGAGAGATGGAGAGAAAAAAGATATATGGAGAGAGAGAGAATGAAAGAGAAAGAGAGATGAAGAGAGAGATGGAGAGAAAGAGATGGAGAGAGAGAATGAAGGAGAGATAGATGGAGAGATAGATGGAGAGAAATAAGATGTATGGAGAGAGAAAGAGAATGAAAGAGAGGGGGGGTCGGACACCACATCTCTCTGCATATCTGCCTGTGCTTCATTTGGGGCAGAACACTTTATTCCATCTTAAAGGATGTTACTGCTTCTCTGGCTCTCTCCTTAATGGCTCTTTCATCCCTTCCTCAAAGCCATCTCTGCATTCCTTTACAGAGTGCTCATTCCTAGTTAAATTCTGCATCACCGCAACACATCTACATCAATATTTTAGCACAACCCTAGTAATATCCTTCCTAGCGGACACTCCCAAGCATAGAGAAAAACAACAACACTCTCAGCATTAGCAAAACCAACTACAATTAGCAAGAACCAGCTACAAATAAATCATTGTTGGTATCAGGAAAGACAGCCACAGACATACACCACTGGGCATTAGTAATTTGATCATGGAGGTGGTTAGCGGTGTCACATTTCTGGGGACGCAGCTAACAATCTGGTTAGCTTGCTCGCTCAACTGTGAACACTGGTCAAGTGGGCATTTTCTGCATTGTATGAGAAGAGCACGTCTTCCTTTCTCTGTCCTTACCACTCTACAGAGGGGGACTATTGAAAGCATCCTGTCACACTGTATTACTGTTTGGTGTGGAAGTACGGAGACTCCTCAACTTACAACAGTTCTTTTAAATGTGTAACTTTGAAAAATGTGACATGATTATTTTTCACAGTTACGACCTTTGCAGCATCCCCATGATAACGGGATCAAAATCCAGATGCTTGGCAACTGGTTCACACTTATGACCATTGCTGTTTGCCAAGGTCACACGATCCCCTTTTGTGACTTTCTCACAAGCAAAGTCAAGGGGGAAGCCAGATTCTCTTAATAACCGGGTTACTCACTTAACAACTGCAGTGATTCACTTAACACCTGTGGCAAGCAAGGTTGTCAAATGGGGCAAAACTCACTGAACAAATGTCTCACTAAACAAGAGAAATTTTGGACTCAATTGTGGACTAGCTGTATTATTGTTTCAGGCAGGACGTCTGTGTGGAGAGTGGTGAGGACAGCAGAAAAGATTATTGGAAGTTCACTTCCTTCTATCCAGGACATGGCATATAAGCGATGCTTTAACAAAGGTCTGTAGTATTGTCAGGGATGCTACACATCCTCTCTATGAGCAGTTTTCTTTGTTATCTTCTGGAAGGAGCATTTGTGCTATCTGAAGCAGAACAGCTGGATTCTGTAATAGTTTTATACCACATAATATCAACTTTGTTAACTCTCAAGATTCTTTTTTCTGCTATGTATTCAAATGTAATAATAACAGCAGCAAAATCCCAAAATTAGGATGTTGGGATTAGATATTAGATAGAAATTAGATAGATAGATAGATAGATAGATAGATAGATAGATAGATAGATAGATAGATAGATAGATAGATACTGTGTTTTCCCTAAAATAAGACAGGGTCTTATTTTCTTTTGACCCCCAAAATAAGCACTTGGCCTTATTTTCAGGGAGGTCTTATTATTTTTGAGGAGCAGGAGGCGGCAAGAGTGGTCACCTCATGGCTGCTGCTGTGTTGCAATATTTTCAGGGAGGGCTTATTTTAGCGCATGCGCTCAAAAGCCCAATTGGGCTTATTATCTGGGGAGATCTTATTTTCAGGGAAACTAGATAGATAGATAGATAGATAGATAGATAGATAGATAGATAGATGGATGGATGGATGGATGGATGGATGGATGGATGGATGGATGGATGGATGGATGGATGGATGGATGGATAGATAGATAGATAGATACTGTGTTTTCCCTAAAATAAGACAGGGTCTTATTTTCTTTTGATCCCCAAAATAAGCACTTGGCCTTGTTTTCAGGGAGGTCTTATTATTTTTGAGGAGCAAGAGGCGGCAAGAGTGGTCACCTCATGGCTGCTGCTGTGTTGCAATATTTTCAGGGAGGGCTTATTTTAGTGCATGGGCTCAAAAACCCAATTGGGCTTATTATCTGGGGAGATCTTATTTTCAGGGAAACTAGATAGATAGATAGATAGATAGATAGATAGATAGATAGATAGATAGATAGATAGATAGATAGATATAGACAGACAGGCAGACAAAAATTTTGGGATGTTGCTGCTGTTATTATTATTGTTGTTATTATTATTATAATCCTTGGGATGGTAACATCCCTGGAGGGTTTTCGAGAGCGGTGTGTCAAAATTTCAGTTTCAATGTGTGTCTTTGGGTATACAGAAAAAGGACAACCAAGGTTATCTTATCTTATCTAGACGTCACACGGAATGGCATAAAGATTAGAGTCCAACCTTATCTGGCTGGTTTGTTCATCGATGGCATCCACGGCACTTTCCACGGAGCTGAGCAAGGACTGGATCTGATTGGCCGTCTCTTTCAGCAGGAAACGGGTGACAAACTGGTCCACGTTTGTTCCTCGTTCATAAACCTAGAAAAGAGGAAGACAATGGAACTCTCTAAGAAGGTGCCTTTAAGACAAAGGCAATGCGTAACCAAGAACCAGGCACCTTACTACCATATGTGGTGGTCGTGCCCAAAAGCCAAAATATACTGGCAGAATATCCAAAAGTGGTTGATAGAGATAACGTAAGAGGAAATAGAATTCACGCCGTAACTATTTCTCTTGGGAATTATAAACAAGAAATACAACAAGGGGGTTATCTTTCTAACAATACATATTATCACGGCAGCAAGAATGGTCTTTGCCCAGAATTGGAAAAACAGGGAAACTCCACACGAAGGGGAAATAATTAGGAAAATCTTGATCTGCGCTGAAATGGATAAATTGACGTGGGAATGAAAGAATAAAGATGAATCAGAATATTATAAGATCTGGGATAAATTCTATCGATGGTTGGAATATAAAAGGGAAAGCCCAAAACAGGCATGAGCCGAGATTCATAGTGTCAGGCCTGCAATTATATTCCTTTTAGAATTTTGGCCTGCCACATTTCCTCTTATTTCATTATGCTGTTTCTTTAGTATAGTTGATTGGAGGGGGAGTAGACAGAAGTGAGATTGTGGAATGTATTGTTTTCATTCTTTACTAGAAGCCAAGGTCATCCTTTGTCTCTGCACCAGTACACCTGACCGGAAAGCTGGGTGTGAATGCCAGTGTGGAAGAAAAAGATTGGACCATGTGATGGATTGTGGGTTGGGGACAAGATCATGAACTTTTAACTGGGTGGAATTCTGAAGTCATTTCCAGTATTGGGATTAACACAGATGTGCTAAGATGTCTGCTTTATTAAATTGGAACTTTAAGGATCGTTTTGCCTTTGATTCTGATTTAATTCTACATGATACTTGGAAGCTAACACATAGAATGGAGACTAGAATTATGTAGGAAATGATAAATGCAAGAATGTACAAGATAAACACAAACCAACACGGCTGGAAATAGGTTATTTTTTTCTTTTTTGTAAATAGGGTATGGATCAAATGTTAAAAAAACTAGGTGGCTACAATGTATAACTAAATATCTTAGCATGTAGGGCATAGATTCTGCCAGGACCGTTTACACTGTGTCTAAGGTTTTAATTCATGTTTAATAAAAACGTTTTATTTTTTTTAAAAAAAAGACGAAGGCAATGCCACCTGCCCCAGGTAGTCCTCGACTTACAGCCATCTGCTTTGTAATGGCTTGAAGTTAAAACAGGATGTCACTTCTGGAATTTGTGTTTGGTTAGAAACAAAAAAATGAAACTTGATTTGGTTGATTAGAAAGATTTGGTATAATAGAAGTAGAATACATTAGAACACCTATTAATATAAGATTTGTGCTATTAAGATTTAGAATAGAGGTAGAAATTAGAAAGCGGGACATATTATTATGCACATTCCTATATCATATTTTAAAATCAGTATGTAGTTGAAAGGATCAGAAGTTGAAAGATGATTGTATTATGTACAATGTTATTGTAATGATATGAGTATGATTAATATAATTAAGATTACCAAAATGGTCAATATTATCATTACTATTTACTAATCAAAATTAATGATACCCAGATGCCACACTGTTTTTTATATATATATATATATATATATATATATATATATATATATATATATATATATATATATATATATATATATATATATATATATATATATATATATATATATATATATATATATATATATAATGAGAGAAACAACTTAGAAACTAAGGAGAAATTTCCTGATAGAACAATTCATCAGTGGAACAACTTGCCATTTGTCTCAAATTGTATAAGGTCTCCTGCTTGAGTGGGTGGCTGGACTAGATTCTAAGATCCTTTCCAGCTCTATTCTATTCTATTCTATTCTATTCTATTCTATTCTATTCCATTCCATTCCATTCCATTCCATTCCGTCCATTCCAGTCCATTCTTCTTACTCTATTCTGTCCTATTCCATTCCATTCTATTCCATTCCATTCCATTCCATTCTATTCCATCCAGTCCAGTCCATTCCAGTCCATTCCAGTCCAGTCCATTCTTCTTACTCTACTCTACTCTACTCTACTCTACTCTACTCTACTCTACTCTACTCTACTCTACTCTACTCTACTCTACTCTACTCTACTCTATGTTATTCCATTCAATTCCTCTCTGTTCTGTTCTATTCCATTCCATTCCATTCCATTCCAATCCATTCTTCTTATTCTATTCCATTCCATTCTATTTTATTCCATTCTATTCCATTCCATTCTTCTTATTCTATTCTATTCTATTCTGTTCTGTTCTATTCTACTCTACTCTACTCTATTCTATTCTGTCCTATTCTATTCCATTCTATTCTATTCTATTCTATTCTATTCTATTCTATTCTAAATGAGATTTGTTCCACTCCACAAAAGAACCAGCAATTTAAACCTCCGGATGCACAAACGGAAAGCAGAAAAGCTTTACAATAAACATGGTTCCCCCATTCTACCCTTCAGAAGAACAGCTGAGACTCATCCTGACAGTCATTGACAATCTGAAATGAAGGGTTGGTCTCAAAGCAAGGAAGCTTGCCATAATCTCTCCTCATAATAAATTATCTCGTGCAAGCAGAAGGAAACGCAAACCCTCTGAGAAATATCGTTGACCCAGATGATGATATATATCCTATTTATCCTTTCCTCATCCCCCCTCCTTCCCCCATGACCCACAATTTCGCATTTCCATTACAGTGGAAGATGCATTTCCCTTCCTCATACTCTTGCAGGATTAGCTGTTATCATCTGATCACCTAATTCCATCCTCTGAAGGTGAATAGCTAGAATAGAATAGAATGGAATAGAATAGAATGAGGGGAGAGGAAAGTAGAATGGAATAGAATAGAGTAATAGAATAAATAGAAGAGAAGAGAATAAAAGAGAAATAGAAGAGAAATAGAAGAGAAATAGAATAGAGTAGAATAGAATGAGGGAGGAAGGGAGGAAAGTAGAATAGAATAGAATATATAGAATAGAACATAATAAAATGAGGGAGGGAGGGAAATAGAATAGAATAGATTAGAATAGATTAAAATAGAATGAGGGAGGGAGGAAATTAGAATAGAATGGAATGGAACAGAATAGAATAGAATGAGGGACTTAAGAAAGTAGAATAGAATAGAATAGAATAGGAATAGAATAGAATGATGGAAAGTAGAATAGAATAATAGAATAAATAGAAGAGAAGAGAAATAGAAGAGAAATAGAAGAGAGTAGAGTAGAATAGAGTAGATTAGATTAGATTAGAATAGAATGAGGGAGGGAGGGAAGAAATAAGAATAGGATGGAATGAAATGGAATAGAACAGAACAGAATAGAATGGGGGGGGGTTAAGAAAGTAGAATAGAATAGAATAGAAGAAGGGAAGAGAAAGAATAGAATAGAATAGAATGTGGGTGGGAGGGAGGAAAGTAGAATAGAATAGAATTCCAACAGAGTGTGATCCTGGTCTTTGTGTAGAGCAATTAGTGGGACTTAAAATGTGAAAATCTTGGAAGAAGATGAGTTAGAAAAGAAATCACAATTTGAACAACGTGTCACCATGCACTCTTCTCTTGTTAAATTTAACAGAAGGAAAGGTTACTGTCACCGCATCCTTTTATAAAAATGATGAATTGAGGAAGAAAAGGTGATTATTTTTCTTTGAAAGCCAAGAGGAAGACACATTTAAGATCTCTCTCTCTCTCTCTCTCTCTCTCTCTCTCTCTCTCTCTCTCTCTCTCTCTCTCTCTCTCTCTCTCTCTCTCTCTCTCTCTCTCTCTCTCTCACACACACACACACACACACACACACACACACACACACACAAACACACACACAAGGTTGGAGAGAAGGAACAAAGATGGAAAAGAGACTTCTGTTTTTATCAAAAACTATTTTTAATAACTAAGCTAAGAGATAATAAAAGTACATTGGTATCAGTCATTATAATTTATTTGAACACATGCAAAAGCAATTTGAATAATCAAACTTCCACACACGTAAATTGCTCTGGGTTTATGAACAGAAGATTAACTAAGGTCTGTTCCTATGGTAACCAATGAAGGCAGAAACATTTCAGCTCAACCAAGGGCAGGCTTCCACCTTTCTATTTAAAACAAAAGTGAGAAAGAAAAAAAGAAGGAAAGAAAGAAAGAAAGAAAAGAAAGAAGAAAGAAAGAAAGAAGAAAGAGAAAGAAAGAGAAAGAAAGAGGAAGAAAGAGAAAGAAAGAGAAAGAAAAAAGGTAGAAAGAGTTCGTTCAAGAAATTAACTGCGCATCCTACTCCTTTATGCCATTCAACTAGATAAGAAATTAAAGCTTATTCTTTTGCCATCAGCATTGTATTTTTTATTAAGATAACGTTACCTCTGGCTTAAAAAAAAAACAGCAGCTAGCAGTTTCAAAATTATGAGAAGCAGCACTTTCACTTAATTTAGCTTGGTTCTAGTTCTGCCACCACATTTTACGAAAAAATAAGAAAAGCTGGGGAAACAAGGGAAAGAAGGGAAATCTGAAGGACCAGACGAGAGAGAACAAAATTTAACCTGGAAAAGTATGAGTATGTTTAACCTTGAGAGAGGATCATTGTGGAGGACATGAGCTTCCATATACTGACAACTTCCATATAATGACAACTATTCCATTAGTTGTCACTGAGAAGTAGTTTGACCATCCTCCATCACCTCAGCGCACAGGAACAGGATAATGGGTTCACGTTTCAGGAAGCAGCATTCTGGTTAAAAGCGAAGGGGATTTTCCTAACTGTAAGAGCTGCTGGGAAGCAGAAGCAAAGACTGAAGGAGATGACCAGCTTCTGCTTTGTGGAGAAGCAAAGGCTGCACAGACATCTGTCAGGATGCTCAAGGGGCAGTTCAGCATAGTGGTTAAAGTGCCAGTCCAGGAAATATGAGACTGTGAGTTCTAATCCAACCTTAGGCATGAAAGCCAGCTCGGTGACTTTGGGATAATCACTAGGAGATGGTGAGTTCTGGTCCCACCTTAGCTGTGAAAGCTGGCTGGGTGAGTTTAGGTCAATTACCAGGAGAATTCTAGTCCTGATTTAGACATGAAAGCAGTTTGATGATTTTGGGCCAGTCACCAGGAAATGGTGAGTTCTAGTCCCAACTTAGGTATGAAACCTGGCTTTCATGACTTTCAGCCAATAATTAGGAGATAGTGAATATTACTCCACTTTAGGCATGAAAGATGGGCTGGATGCCTTAAGGCTAGCAATAGCAATAGCACTTAGACTTATATACCACTTTACAGGGCTTTACAGCCCTCTCTAAGCGGTTTTCTTGCCCCCAACAATCTGGGCCCTCATTTTACCGGCCTCAGAAGGATGGAAGGCGGAGTCAACCTTGAGCTAGTGAGAACTGAACTCCTGGTAGTGGGCAGAATTAGCTTGCAATACTGAATTCTAAGAGGAAGGGAGGGAGGAAGGAAGGAAATACCAATAGCACTTAGACTAATATACTGCTTCACAGTGCCTTACAGCCCCCTCTAAGCGGTTTACAGCGTCAGCCTCTTGCCCCCAACAATCTGGGTCCTCATTTTACCCACCTTGGAAGGATGGAAAGCTGAGTCAACCTTGAGCCTGGTGAGATTCGATCTGCCGAACTGCTGGCAGCCAGTGATCAGCAGAAGCAGCCTGCAGTACTGCACTCTAACTACTGTGCCACCACGGCTCATATCCCTCTTTTTCAGCCTAACCCACCTCACAGGGTTGTTGTGGGGGAAACTAGGAGGAAGAATGAGCATTAGGCATGTTTGCCACTTTTTAAAGGCAGAACAAAAATCTAAAACCAAACAAGCTGGATTCCAGATTCCAGCACTGGGTTGAAGGTTGCATCTATGGTCTCAACCCTAGGATTCCATTAAAGTTTTTTTTAAAGGATTGGGAAGAAAATATCCCAATTAGGATTGCCAGGAGGTGGGAAAGGATTACACATAATCTCCTAAATTCTAATAACTGGGGTTTATGATGGGCGAGGACCAGAATAAAGATTTGGATTTGAGTAATTGGTGTTTCATCCAATCTGTTGTAATTCAAAGACTGGATTCAGACATTGCATTAAATCATAACGTAGTAGATTCGGTTATCATTAATGATTTAGTATGTTGCACAAACCTATACATTGTAGTTTATAGACCCATGTTCCTCAACATTTTATTTATTTATTTATTTTTAATTTTATTGAAGGTTATAAAAAAAGGCAAGATTTACAAAATACAAAAAAAAAAAAGAACTAGAACTCATTACATATTTACAGCGCAAACAGCAAAAATTCATACATATGTATACATAGTTCATCTCACCTTGCCTAGTATAAAACTAGGTTACTAATTCTATGCAGGTATTCATAACGGATTTTTCCTATCAGATCATCAAAGTTTTTTCAACACTGTGGTCTATTGATATTACTTGTAGGTGAGTTCTCACCTCTAATACATTTCTTATCTCATTTGTTACTTAGTCTTTGTATATTGTATATTTAAATTGTTACTTAAGTTATTTTAAGTTAATAAAATATCTCATTTATATATCTTAATTCTCATTGTCTTTCTTATCAAACCATTTGTATAATTTCTCCCAGACTTTGTAGAAGTCTGCGTCTTCTTTTTCGTTAATCAGCATTGTCAATCTATTCATTTCCGCTATTTCTAAAATTTTATTCATAACCATTGTACTAGTGGGGACATTTTCTTTCTTCCAGCACTGCGCATATGCGATTCTTGCCACCATCAAGATATGGACGAGTAAATATTGATTAGTTTTAATTATTTTTGGATCTATTATCCCTAATAGAAACATTTCCGGATTGAGGTTTAATTTAGTTGACATAATTTCATTTAGCCACCTTAGTATTTGCTTCCAATATGTCTTAGCCATTGGACACGTCCACCACATGTGGTAGTATGTGCCCAGTGTTATTTTGCATTTCCAGCATTTGGACGATGATTTTGTGGAAATTTTTCCTCAACATTTTAAGATGTGTGGGAGTTGAAGTCCACACATCTTAAAATGGCTAAAGTTAAGATACACTATTATAGACTATAAAGGTTCCCCATACATATGCGCTAGTCATTCCTGACTCTAGGGCAGTGTTTCTCAACCTTGGCAACTTGAAGATTCGCTGGCTGGTGAATTCTGGAAGTTGAAGTCCGGACATCTTCAAGTTGCCAAGGTTGAGAAACACTGCTCTAGGGGGTGGAGCTCATCTCCGTTTGAAAGCCGAAGAGCCAGCACTGTCCGAAGACGTCTCCGTGGTCATGTGGCCGACATGACTAAATGCCGAAGGCGCCTGGAGCACTGTTACCTTCCCACCAAAGTGGACCCTATTTCTCTACTTGCATTTTTACATACTTTCGAACTGCTAGTTTGGCAGAAGCTGGAACAAGTAACGGGAGATCACTCCATTATGCGGCGCTAGGGATTCGAACTGCTGAACTTCCGACCTTCTGATCGACAAGCTCAGCCAAGCTCAGCCTCTTAGCCACTGAGCTATAATTTATGCTTATATGAGCATTTAGTCCATGGTAGATTGTTCAATCAATAAGAGGGTTTTTTTCTTTTTGTTTAAAAACACATCTAAGATGTGCGAACTTATCCAGAGAATTATCCTTCTACTTGCCAGTTAATTCGAATCATAAACTGAACAGCAGTAGTTAAACAGATCAGACACATGGGCAGTAATTTAATTCCAAGATCATTTCTCATGCAGCATTTGAAAACTTAAACTGTAGAAGTCTTTCTGATCATTTCTTTTCATAGCCCTCCAACTGTTAAACAGCCAGATTATGAGCTCTCAATTATTTGCACTCTGGGTATTTATTTGCCCATTTAGCAAAGAATTCTTTAGAAAGTTAGTGTTGAGATGAAAGTGTTGCCTTGCAAGAAGGCTCTTGAATGAGACTTGATACTAGAATAGAGCCAGCACTGTCCAAAGACGTCTCTGTGGTCATGACTAAACGCCGAAGGCGCACAGAACATTGCTACCTTCCAGTGGTGGGTTTCAAAATTTTTTGGAACCTACTCTGTGGGTGTGGCCTCCTTTATGGGAGTGGCTTGCCGGCCATGTGACCTGGTGGGAGTGGCTTGCTGACCATGTGCACTCTCTCTCTCTCTCTCTCTCCTTCCTTCCTTTTGTCTCTCTGTCCCTTTTTTCTTTTTTCTTTCATCTCTCTCTCACTCTTTTTCTTTCTTCTTTCTTTCTTTCTTTCTTTCTTTCTTTCTTCCTTTCTTTCTCTTTCTCTCTCTTTCTCTGTGTCAGTCTGTCTCTCTCTGTGTGTGTGTGTGTGTATGTGTGTGTGTGGCAGTGGTGGGTTTCAAAATTTTTTGGAACCTCTTCTGTAGGTGTAGCCTGCTTTCCGGGTCCACTGGTGGAACCTCTTCTAACCGGTTCGGTAGATTTGACGAACCGGTTCTATCAAATAGGTGCGAACTGGTAGGAACTCACCTCTGCTACCTTCCCACCAAGATGGTTCCTATTTTGCAACTTGCATTTTTTACATGCTCTTGAACTGCTAGGTTGGCAGAAGCTGGGACAAGTAACAGGAGCTCACTCCGTTACACGGCGTCAGGGATTCGAACCGCCAAACTGCTGACCTTTCTGATCGACAAGCTGAGTGTCTTAGCCACCGAGCCACCTTTTCCTAAATAAGTGTCACTAAATAAGTATCAGTACTAAATAAATATCAGGAGAATCACTGGATTCTTTGAAATTCCATCTGCTTAAATCAATTTCAAAAGAAAATTCTTTTTGAGGAAACCGGTAACAGCAAATGCAGGAGACCTGTTCAGCCTTACTTCAAACTAGGTATTTCTATAATTTCATCACTTTAGAAAGTGGGGACCCCTCCCTTGGCAACTTTAAGATACATGGACTTCAACTCCCACAATTCCCCAGTCCCTTAGATATATTTTTCTGCTGGGATTGATTTAGAAATCTGTTTGACAGCGGATTCGTATGTGATATATATTCAATTAATCAATTCAGTTTATTACAGTCATAGACCAGTGAACAGTACAAATAACAACACTCCCTAAATATAGAATTAAATTTTTTATGTAAAATAATAAATAACAGCTAAAATCTATGATAAAATCCAGTCTGTCAATTACACATGGTCTAACTATACCCAAATTACAATCCATAAACTGTGTGGCCCATTGTCAGTTTAATACTAAAAGGGAAAGGAATAAGCAGTGCAACGTGTGTGTGTGTGTGTGTGTGTGTGTGTGTGTGTGTGTGTGTGTGTGTGTAGTTTCCGCCTTTTCTGGATTTTTTCTTTGTTTGCTTGTTTTGTTTTTCTGGTCCTTAGGTGATTCTTGAATTATTTACAGTATCTTTTCAGTAAAATTGGTTAAAAATAAATAAATAACAATTCCTTTATCAAAAACCTAAATTGCCTTCTCTACCCCAAAGTTTGTATGTTGTCATTGGTTCATTTTTCTTCCTGGTTCTGTATTTTTCTTCAGTTTCTGGCTAAAGAAATAGTATGTGTGTGTGTGTGTGTGTGTGTGTGTTGGTGTATATAGTTTGTACAGTGTATAGTGTGTGTATCAGTTCAAAAGCAACCCTGACAGATGGCTTCAGAGTTTTCCCTGAATATTTCATACATTTGCAAAAATTAATTTCATTTCAATCCCAGAGTTGTTAGCTACGAACGGATCTTTATATCCAAAGACAAGGAATCTCTTTGAAATATTTGTAGCATCTTATACCAACTCTGGAGAGACAGTAAAAATATCTCTTGCAATCTGCACTATACCTCCGCTTTCACTTTGAATTATCTTTTCTGACACAAGCAAGGATTTGGCTGTGTTACAAAGAGAAGGATTGTTACTTTAAAGCCACACTGAGGATAAACGAAGTATTTGCCGAGAAAAAGAAAGAATGCTGTTGTCACTGGCAATTAAATGCTTTCTACAAAGATTTGATCAAGGTTAAAGTACATATGTTGTTGCTTCTGGTAGCTCTTCATGGACTTTTCCTCCACTGGGACGGAATAAAAGGCTTTAAAGATTTGTTTATAAATAAGATATGGGATTAAGGGTATTTGTTTGTTTTTTGCTGTGTTTTTAGAGAAAGCGATGTTACTGTGTTAAAACTAAGGAATATAAAGCTGACTTATTTGACTAAGGTTAATATATACATATACATATACATATACATATACATATACATATACATATACATATACATATACATATACATATACACACACACACACACACATTACTATTTGGGGCAGGGATGAGTTCCTGAACCAGTTAATACCAGTTCGCTGTGCACACGCTTTAAGATTAGAATGACATTTCTGAAAATATTTCCATTGGACATTTTTCTTTCGGTGACAGCTTCCCGTCAAGGTGTAAAATCCAACTGTAGGTTTTTTCTAAAAGTGCATAAGAGTTTTTAAATATTCTGGGAGAAAACATTTAGTGCTGCTCGCAACTTTTCTTCATACATGGAACTTCTTTGGATGACATCTGCTTTCTGCAGTAACTTACTTTTTTAGCAACCATTCACAAAAGTATTGTTGAACATAACAAAACTATTCAGTTGATATAATGCAAGAGAGAAAATCTTGCCTTATTATCTTCCTTAGGAAGTGAATTTAACGTTTTAAGAGTCTTTCTTCACAATAAAAGAAGAGCAACCTCTGACCTAACAGCTCCTTCTCAAACGGTCAATATATGATCATAATAATTCATGCCTCTTTTTATATTTTCCTCTAAGTTTTCTGTTTCATCCTTTTTCAACCTTGGATATACCTTTCCCCTGAAAATAAGACCTCCCTGGATAATACGCCCAATTGGGCTTTTGAGCGCATACACTAAAATAAGTCCTGAAAATAAGCCCTCCCCAAAATTATTGCAGCACAGCAGCAGCCATGAGGTGACCACACTCGCCGCTTCCTGCACCTCAAAAACAATAAGACCTCCCTGAAAATATTTAAATGCATGCACAGCTCTTTCCCACCATTTCCTCTTGCAAGTCTGATTTCTGGAATTATGGAAAAGTTAGATGGGCAGCCAAAGAAGCTTCTGGAAAATTATTGGACCTGGCTACCATGACAACCATTTTGTGGAAATGCCCATGAATAAGCAAGTCCTCTTAATGTAATAACATAGTTGGAAGGGACCTAAAAGGTCTTCTTATCCGACCCCCTCCTCAAGCAGGAGACCCTACACCAGGGGTATCAAACTCAAGGCAGATCCGGCCCATGGGGTCTTACATCTGGCCCATGGGGCTGCCCTGAAAAAAGCAAAGGACCGGCCCATGGTGCTTCTGCCAGCAAAAACGGCCACATGCGACTCTCCCAGGCCCCGTTTTTAGCCATAACGGCCTCCTGCAGCCCTCCATTTTTGCTGGCAGAGGGAAGCAGGAGGCCATTGCAGCCAAAAACGGAGATCGGGAGCCCATTTTCACTGGCAGAGCTCCTCAGGCCACCAACACGAGTGAGATCAAGCTGGCCATGCCCACTCTGGCCACACCCACCCTGGCCCCCAAGGTCAAACACAACCCTGATGGGCTCCTCAATGGAATCAAATTGGACACCCCTGCCCTATAACAGTTCAGGCAAATGGCTGTCCAGTCTCTTCTTAAAAGCCTCCAGGGATGAAGCACCACAACTTCTGAAGGCAACTTCTGTTCTACTCATTGATTGTTCTTCTGAGTTCTAGGTGGTTTCCTCTCCTTGATTAGTTTCCATCTATTGCTTCTGGCCCTGCCTTCTGGTGCTTTGGAAAATAGGGCCACCATTTTGAGACAACAGTCACCATGTGCTCTTAACATTTCAAATGTGCCCAAATGGTTGCCAATGTTGTGACCTGCCAGTGGAGCTGATGGCAGAGTTGGACATTGAGGAGGTTGGGAAGGAACAGGGGCCAGTCCTGGAGGCTGGGAAAGGCTCGGACTAGGGCTCTGCATTGGCAGTAGAGAGGGGGCCAGAGCCATCTGACAATTATCAGCTGCCTTTGGAGTGAGACAAGCAGAGGAACAGCTGGAGCTTGTTCCCAGTGTGTACATGCACAGAGCTGTCAGAAGAAACGGACAGCTAAGAAATCAGGGTCAACTTGGGAGTAAAGCCACCGGTGGACGGTGAATGGCCCCTCCCATAGGGAATAAAAGAAGAGTGAAAGGGGAGTGGGCTTTTGCAGGAAACAATTTGTCCATTCGTTCATTTCGGGAGTGTGAAGATCTGTCCATGAATCTCAAAGACTCTGTGCCCAGTCTTTCCTTGCACAGCACTGGTTTTGGAAAATATTTACATGGCAGCTTTCCAAGCTAGATAAGGTCTGTGGTCATAAATGCACCTTTGAAAGACTGTTTACCAGGCCTTTGCTGAATGTGAATGGAAGGAATTCACCATTCATTTAATAAAAGGGTTTTGTCGGGACCAGGAATCTGCTTCGTACTTTTTGGGGAAGCCTAGGTCAGAACAGCCAGTCTCTGGCCTAATATGTTTTAATTCCAGGAAATGAAGCTGCTAGAACTTCTAAAATCCAGTTTCCTTTTTTTAAAACGGAAGGTGGACATCTATCATGACTCAGATTCTTGCTAATTGCCGAGAGCAAGTAACTGTCAACAGGACACTTATTGGGCAGAAAACGTGGACTGAGCATAAACGAATAATTTATTGGGTTAACGTTTCCTTTCGTGGAGAATTGGGCTGCTGATTGCTGATTAGCGTGCATTGTGGAAAGCTCACCCAACTTTCTCCTGAAGTGATTGCAAATCAGGTGTTATTTGAAAAGTTGGGTACCTGGAGAAACAGCTTTTTTTCCAATTCTAATCAAGACAGATAATACCAATGATGAAGGAGGAGGGATGAAAGCTATTGATGGAAGGTAAAGGTAAAGGTTCTCCTCACACATACGTGCTAGTCGTTCCCAACTCCAAGGGGCAGTGCTCATCTTCATTTCAAAGCTAAAGAGCCAGCTCTGTCCGAAGACGTCTCCGTGGTCATGTGGTCGGCATGACTAAAAGCTGAAGGCGCATGGAACGCTGTTACCTTCCCACCAAAGGTGGTTCCTATTTTTCTACTTGCACTTTTACGTGCTTTCGAACTGTTAGGTTGGCAGAAGCTAGGGCAAGTAATGGGACCTCACTCCATTATGCGGCGCTAGAGATTCGAACTGCCCAACTGCCAACCTTTCCGATCGACAAGCTCAGCATCTTAGCCACTGAGCCACCGCATCCCACTGATGGAAGTACAAGTGGGTTATGCAAAAAAGAAAAACAAAGAAAAACAAATCCATGTCTGTTTCAGGGAAAGGAAAAAAGAAAGGCCTAGCCTGAACAAAATAAAATAAATGATTGATTTAATTGTTAATTTTAATCTAGTTTTTTAAATGTTATTGTTAATATTAATTGGGTTTGTTTTTGGATACTCTATCTAATTTTCTTTTTAACTTTTATGATATGCGTTTTTTTAATGTTGTACACCTCCCTGAGTCCTTTGGGAGAAGGGCGGCATATAAATCCAATAAACAAAGAAAGAAAGAAAATAGAATATTTAACAGGCATTTCTCAAGGAAACCTATCTTGAGCTATGCAGGTTACTGATAAGTTTCTCTTGAATTTAAGGGTCTAAATTACTTGGTTTTATTTCTGAGGAGGCTTCAGTAGCTGGCATTTTTCTATTTTGATACCCGAAGTCAATCTCCTCTATTCTATGACAGCCCCTTAAATATTGGAAGACAGCTATCATGTCCCTCCTAGTCTTTTTCTTCACTAGACTAGACATACTTAGTTCCCTTAATCGTTAATAGTATTTAGTCTCTTGACCCCTTATCATCTTTGAAACTCTTCTCTGCACTCTTGCAACTTTAATCCTCAATCTTTGTCACAACATGAACTGCAATTTTGACCCCCAAAACCCAGAAAAAGTGCCCACTTTCTCTTGTAAAATGTCAAATATCCTTCCACCACTAAATATAAAGCTGATCTCCCTTTTTTGATCCAAAATATGTAATAATAACATTTTTATTATACTTCTTTGGCATGGTTTATAATTTTATTCTTTAATGATGGTTACAGCAGATGTTTTAATTGCCTGAGTATTTTACCAGATCATGGGGTCTTTTGATTCAGTGGTTTACAAACTGAAAATAGAATATATAAAATGTCTGGTAGGTTGTGCAGCCTGAGTCATAGTTTAGGAAGAAGATTAAAAAGAGGGACATGACTAAATTAAACCCCATTGATTTCAGTAGGGCTACTCACATAGGTAGATAAATCTGGAGTTATGGGTATCTATAGAGTGTGTTTCCCCAAAAAGATGGTCATCTTCATGCAACCAAACAGCAAATGCAACACAAAAGGGAAGAAATGCAGTATTGCAAGCTAACTCTGCCCGCTGCCAGCAGTTCGACCCTGACTGGCTCAAGGTTGACTCAGCCTTCCAAAGTCAGTACTCAGATTGTTGAGGGCAATATGCTGACTCTGTAAACCGCTTAGAGAGGGCTGTAAAGCACTGTGAAGCGGTATATAAGGGCTATTGTTATTGTCCTTCCTTCCTTCTTTCCTCCCTCCCTCCCATCCATCCATCCATCAATCCATCCATGGTGTGCAGTGGTTAGAATGCAGTAATGCAGACTGACTCTGCCCACTGCCAGCAGTTCGATCCTGACCAGCTCTAGGTTGACTCAGCCTTCCATCCTTCCAAAGTCAGTAAAATGAGGACCCAGATTATTGGGGGCAAGAGGATGACTCTGTAAACCACTTAGTGAGGGCTGTAAAAGCACTGTGAAGCAGTATATAAGTCTACCTCCTTTTGCTATTTTGATTGTGTCATCATGGTTACCATTTTCCTTTTTTAAAAAAAAAAATCCTTCTCCCCAAATGGATATCCTGTTTGGATTAATTCAGTGGGTAATGAAATTTTAAGAAATGCTATATAATTACCTAAAGATTATGCTAAAGCAGTCAGCATATTTTTCCCCTAGCTGTGCCAAACTTTTGAACAAGTCCTGGCTGTATAGCTTTCAACTTTAATAATCAGAATGGATAGAATCAGAGGTGGGATTCAGCAGGTTCTGACCAGTTCTGGAGAACCAATAGCAAAATTTTTGAGTAATTTGGAGGACCTGTAAATACCACCTATGGCTGGCCCCGCCCCATCTATTGCCTCCCGAGTCCCAGCTGATCGGGAGAGAATGGGGATTTTGCAATAACCTTCCCCTGGAGTGGGGTGGAAATGAAGATTTTACAGTATCCTTCCCTTACCATGCCCACCAAGCCACGTCCACAGAACAAGTAGTAAAAAAATTTGAACATACCACTGGATAGAATCATGTTTAACCATGTGCGATTATATCGTGACTGTTCGTGACTCTCAGAGACTCCTTGCCAAGTATTTTCTTGTACAGTGTTGTGTTTGGAAGATATCGGCCTGGCATCTCTCCAAGCCTGATAAGGTCTGTGCTTGTAAATTCACTCTTGAAATACTGTTTGCCGGGACTTTCTGGATGTGAATGAGAGGAATTCACATTAGCCAAATAAAAAGGTTTTTTTTTGGGGGGGGGACAAGGAGTCTGTTTCATAATTTTGGGGAGCCTAGGTCAGAACAAACAGATCTGTCAACCAGTTTTTGGAACATTTAATGAAATCTGCTCTCATTAATCTACCTTGAACAGTTATTCAGAAAAGCAGAAACAAAAATCAGTTAAAATATGCTGGAGGCTACAGTAAATTATCATTAATCAATTAAACTGTTATAAACCAGAAAATCAAGAACAATGTATCTTATATTTCAACTTTTTGTCAACTGGTACCATCCAGATATTTTGGATCAGGGATTCTCAACTTTGGAAACTTTAAGATGGGTGGACTTCAACTCCCAGAAATCCCCAGCCAGCCAAAACATATACGTCTAAGGCCCTCAAATACCTTCTCTTTTTCTCTCCAGCATGAACAATTGAGACTGAACTGACATTAAAACCTGCTGGGGAGTCCAATAAACAGGAAAAATATATTTAGATGAATGAGTCATCTTACAATAGTAAGATAAATCCTGGCAAGTGAAATTCCCTGAGGATAGGCTCCAGCATGATCCAAAAGGTGGGAAGATTAAAGATGTTGAGACTCTAGAAAGAATGCAGAGAAGAGCAACAAAGACAATTAGGGGACTGGAGACTAAAACATACAATGAACGGTTGCTGGAACTGGGCCTTGCTAGTCTAGTGAAGAGAAGGACCAGGGGAGACAGGATAGAGGTCTTCCAATATTTGAGGGGCTGCCATAGAGAGGAAGGGGTCAAGCTATTCTCCAAGGCGTCCGAAGGGCAGACAAGGAATAATGGATGGAAACTGATCAAGGAGAGATTCAACCTGGAAATAAGGAGGAATTTTCTGACAGTTGAGAATCAACCAATGGAACAGACGTTGCCTTCAGAAGTTGTGGGAGCTTCATCCCTGGAAGCTTTCAAGAAGAAACTGGACTGCCATTTGTCAGAAATGATGCAGGGTCTCCTGCTTGGGAGGCGAGTTGGACTAGATGACCCACAAGGTCCCTCCCAACTCTGTTAATCTGTAATCTTAATTTCTAGTTTATGCAGAGGGAAGCTATTTACCAAAGCACCCCAAGGCCAGACAAGGAATAATGGATGGAAAATGATCAAGGAGAGATTCAACCTGGAAATAAGGAGGAACTTTCTGACAGTGAGAACAATCAACCCATGGAACAGAAGTTGCCTTCAAAAGTTGTGGGAGCTTCATCATTGGAGGCTTTCAAGAAGAAACTGGACTGCCATCTATCAGAAATGGTGGAGGGTCTCTTGCCTGGACAGGGGGTTAGACTAGATGACCTACATGGTCCCTTCCAACTCTTTTAATCTGAATCTTTTTTAGATGCTCAAAAGCCTGGGGATAAAAACATAAGATGAATGGTTGCAGGAACTGGGCATGGTTGGTCTAGTGAAGAGAAGGACCAGGGGAGACATGATAGCAATTATCTAATATTTGAGGGGCTGCCACAGAGAGGAAGAGGTCAAGTTGTTTTCCAAGGCACCCGAAGGCCAGACAAGGAATAAATGATGGAAATTGATCAAGGAGAGATTCAACCTGGAAATAAGGAGAAATTTCTTGACAGTGAGAACAATCAACCCATGGAACAGAAGTTGCCTTCGGAAGTTTTGGGATCTTCATCCCTGGAGGCTTTCAAGAAGAGACTGGACTGCCATCTGTCAAAAACGGTGTAGGGTCTCTTGCTTAGGTGGAGGGGGGTTGGACTAGGTGACCTACAAGGTCCCTTCCAACTCTGTTAAATCTGTAAGACTAAATCTCTGATTCTGGTAACCGATTCAGACTGGATCCTGCCACATTATCCGGTCTACAGGTAGTCCTCAGCTTAAAACAGTTCGCTTAGTGATGGTTTGAAGTCGCAACAGCACTGAAAAAAAGTGACTTAGGGACATTTTTCACATTTATGACCATTGCAGCATCCCCATGGTCATGTGATTTGCATTCTGATGCTTGATGACTGACTCATATTTATGACGGTTGCATTGTCCTGTTGTTACATGATCCCGTTTTGCAGCTTTCTGACACCAAAATCACTTAACTACCATGTTACTAATTTAACAACTGCAGTGATTCCCTTAGCAAATGTGGCAAGAACAGTCGTAAAATGGGGCAAGACTCACTTAACAGCTGTCTTGCTTAGCACAACATAAATTGTGGACTCACTTGTGGATGTAACTTGAGGACGACCTGTGTTTGCCTTCTTTAATAAGGGAAATATTTAACATTTGAAAAATACGACAAACTGATTTTATTAATGTAAGCTATTGCCAACTATTCTAAAATGCTTGTAAATTATCATTATTATCTTAACAAGGCATTCCAGCTGTCTTTAAATAAATTTAGGTCTAAGAACCTTTGCAAACATGTAATCTCTTTCCGAGCTCATCTTAAGAGGTGAAGAAATAATTCCGTTCATAATCTATTTATATCCTTTGGATTAAGAGGCCACATTTTTATCTAACTGATAAAAATGGGAGGAAATCTGGATTTCAACATGCCCCCCCCAGATTAATCCGCACAATAGCCAAAAGCTTTTCCAGCATATAATAAAAACACAGCTGCAAAATGCAAATGCTCACATTGCAATTCCAACCTATCAATTAAACAGTCTAATATTATTTGAAGCTTATCACCTTTTGTGGAGGGAGATTGAGCAGAATACATATATAGGCAGCCATACATTTTCCAGTGCCAAAAGCTTTGGCCACAATTTTAGCACTTGTATCTAACAAATCAACAGATGTCTTATATTTTTAAGACGATCCTTGCTACACTGAACATTATAATGCTTTATTTAAGAAAAGAAAGGAAATGATAATTCCATTTAAAAATGGTTCATTATATCCCTGCTGTAGCTGGTGTCGACATGCACTAGAATGAAGGGGTCCTTGATGCTCTCTGAGCTTGGTTGATTTCAAGCAGACATTTCCTTACTCAAACTAGGTAATGTCATCAGTGCTTATGTTTAAACTTAAGTTAGCTAGGACTAACTAGCAATGATGAAAGCACCAAGGATCCCTCATTTCAACCCTTAGCTAAACAAATGTTTGTGAGTCAAGGACTAGGTGCAGTAGTTCCAAATTCACATCATGACTAGATAACCAGGTGTTTTTGCTTGAATAGGTTTACTCTAATCTACTAGAGAAGAGCTAGTTGTCTGGGTAGGAAGGGAATCTCCCTCCCTCCTCCCACTCTCCTTCCTTTTTTCCTTTTTTCTTTCCTTGATTCCTTCCCTCTCTTCCTCTCCTCCCTTCCCTCTCTCCTTCTCCTCCCTTTCCTTTCTCCCTCTCCTTCCTTTCTTCCTTTCCTCTCTCCCTTTCTTTCTTTTTCTTTCTTTCTTCCTTTCCTTCCTTCCCTCTCTCCTTCTCCTTCCTTCTCTCCCTCTCCTTCCTTTCTTTCCTCTCTCTCTTTCTTTCTTTTTCTTTCTTTCCTTCCTTACCTCTGTCCCTCTCCTTCCTTCCTTTTCTCCTCCTCCCTTCCCACCTCCCCCCTCTCTCTTTCCTTCCTTCCTTCTCTCCCTTTCCTTCCTTCCCTCACTTCCTCTCTTTCCTTCCCTCTCCTCTTTCCTTCCTCCATCCCTCCCTCCCTGCTTCCCTCCCTCCCTTCAACACACCCACAATAGTCACTAACTCAACACCCTGCTTTCCTTTCCTTCCAGGTGCAAAAGTACCTTGTCTCTTTTGTTCGTATTGCACATGTCTTTCAGATTAACACACATCCACTCTGACGGGAGTCTGCAATTGTACACTGGGGATTTTTTTCACACTTTATGCAAATCCGGGTGACTCACTGTTGTTTGGTAAGCGAAATGGACCCTTGGATCCTCTCCAACAGCTGGCGTTCCTTGGTGAGATTCCCACTACAAGCAGCCGCGTGTTTCAAGCAGCAGCCGGTGTGCTCGGAGTTTCGAGAGCATCTCGTGGGCACTTTCATCCAAGGAAGGTGGGAGAAAGTGGTCACAAAAACACACATGGAGCAGATGGTGAAATACGGAGGTGACATTTTGCTAGTCCTCTTGGGATGCTCTTGATTGTACTGGCGTCCTTTGATTTTCAGTTTCCAAAAAACCCACTGGTGCTCACCTTCCTGGAATGCTTAAGAAGCCCTCAAGAGAGCCAGGGAGTTTCTGGAAATTGAGATGAGCCGGCTACTTCAGGTTGCCATCG